>NC_134012.1:15359210-15374210 GCF_047716275.1 Strix uralensis
TTTCTGAATAAATTATAAACTCCTAACCAATCTCAGCTACACATCTAAGAACCATACTGTCCCCTGACATCTTTTTCTTGCTGAGAACATGGTAAAATGATAAACCAGTAACTTTTTAAGTCAAGTAATTGCCATCCAAATCAATAATAAAAACATTTTGAGTTTGTTTTTTATACATCTATTCCCCCTACTGGTGATATTTATTTTTATTTGGGTACTAAAAAAAAAATGAAAGAAAGAGGGAAATGAGAGAGAGATTAGTAGCAAAAAGATGAGACCGGGTTAGTTTGGGGCTTTTATAAATTCTTATAGTATTTTTTTCATGAGATTTTGTTGTGCATCACGTGGCCTATACAACATGGAAGTCAAAGCATACAGTGCCATTGTTAATGCAGTGTATGAACTTACCTCCAGTGAAATCATCATCAAAGCTCACAGCCACTTTAGTGGAAGTAGGATTAAGCCCTATATTTATGTTGTTCCTGCTCTCAAATATACCTTTGAAGGGATACAAAGACCCAAGGCAAGTTCTGGATGAATTTTACTACTGTGTGAGAACTCAAGGTCTGGGAATCCCTGAATTTGAAATAATATGTCATTATTAACCTACAGGTCTGTGGCATATCTGCACAGGACCAAATTCCCTTGTTCACTAACATAAATACTCCTAGCATCTTTTAAGGAAATTGTCATTCGATTTCAAAAAAAAAACCCTACAGTTCAAAATTCATTTAAAAAAAAAATCAAATAAAAATCCTTGTTAAAGGATTTACCCAAAGATTTTAGATTATACCTTTTGCTAATACTGGGACAAAATTCAGCCACCTCCTCTCGTTACCTTTGATAGACTGATGGATGTGCAGGGAGAGCCTTTGAATGCTCTCTTGTATTTTTAAATGATCTGTTTGGCATTTCTAAATAATTTATGAAATTCAATTTTACTGACATGAATTTTCATGAAAAAAACATTTGCAGTTTCCTGGTAAGTATTCACAGAGACAAATTTTTAAATTTGCACATGGAAGTAGCCACATCAGAAGCACCTACATGCTCACGTAATCAGAAAGCAAAATCAGCCCAGTGCAATTGGTTAGATCCATCATAGGTACACAACATAGTACGAATAGTGAATATTCACAGACTACTGACACACAGCCAGGTAGCTCTTTCAAAAGCTCTACTAACACGATGTCAGATAACTGTTTACTGAATAACTCAGAGAAAACTATGACCTATTAGTGGATGGTCTGTGACCATTACAAGAAGTTAAATTCAAATGATTTATGTAGGTCTGCTTTTCAGGAGCAGGACATAAGTCTCAAAAAGCACCACAGAGCCCTGTTGCTACAGAGGGACAAACTGGAAGGAACATCATAAATGGAGAAGACATCTGTTTTATGACTTTAATTTGTTTCTTCTTGATATTTAAATAAGTCTTGAAACATATTTTCTCTTTTTAAAAAAATGTTTTTCTCCCTTCTTGTTTTAGAGGTACAGGTCTTACCTTACACAAAATACAGTAAGAACCAGTGAAAGAATAAAGTTACAAAATGGGAAAGAGTGAAAGTTTAGTAATTTACAAACATTTGGGGTTTTGGGTTTTTTTTTTAAACTGTTCACTGTTTGCACTTGCTCACAGGTAACTGCAGTGACATATTACAGCAAGGCAAGCTTTATTTGATGCTACCCTTCTGGTTAACATCCAAGGACTCACAATATTATGCCTTGCAAGACACAGACTCCAAAACAAGTCATTCAGCAATGGCAGAAAAAACAGTTGTGAGTCTTCCGATAATTCTAAGGTGAAATCAGGCAGAAACATCTTTTGTGTACGTGAAGCGAGAGGAAAAAGGAGAAATGTGAGAGGACAAGCCCAATGCAATCACTCACTACAGATTGTTTGCACACCTCCGTTATCTTAGCTGCTGTTTGACATCCAGAGTATTGCAGAAGTCCATAATTAAAATTACTTCTTTAGGAAGTCTGCCTCACTGATTCTGCACAGATAGATATATCAGCTAATTAGATTTCTAATTCACATACATTGTGCCAGAAGTTTTTTAACTCTCTGATTTACAGCCACAGACAGGGAATTTGGGTTTGTACAAGACAACTCACAAAAGACCAGGACACTCGGTATCTTAAAATAAAATACAGAAAGGGCAATGCTCCTAAAATACTAAAAGGACTTATTTTTAAAGCTCCCACACTGCTGTCGTCTGTTTCTTTATGCTCCTGACTTCTCCATTCCTGTGTCAGGGTCCTCCATCCTACTGGGTTTTTAAAGTCCTAACATTTTCCTCTGAGAAACGCCAAGAAATTTTCCTCATCATGTGGGCCTTGCTGCTGCTTTTGGATACGCTAAATGAAGATTATCAAATGCCACCACTGTCAGATGCCAAGGTCAGTGTTTTCTTTATCAACCTGAGGGGAAATAGTACATTTAATTTCACTTTTTCTTCCACATATCTCATACCAACTTGAAACAATATTTGAAATGTTATCCATGTGGCTTAAACTGATTTTTTTGTATTAATCTACCATCTTAAATCCATCTTTGTAAAGATTTACAGAGGGCATCTCAAAAGCAAGGAAAGTGGCATATTTAGATCTCTCTTGTGTTCAAGCTCTAATACCTCTTCTTTCCAAAGCAAGTAATCACTAGTTGCACAAATTGTGCTATGCACCATTAGCCTGTTGTTTTCAATATAATACTGTTGATTCCTGTTCTGATATAACCAATCTTTCATCATATGTGTTCACCAGTAGACCTAGGAGGATATATTAGCCAAGTGAGGGTTTCTTTACATGACAGGCTGCAGAACAGAGTCATTAAAACCAACAAGTTAAGGGTCTTAGAAGTAGCATCAACTTGTTACTTTTTATCTGCCTGGAAGAGAGTACCAGAAGTAAGAACCTCTCATGTTCTTTCTCTAGTCTCGGAAAACCATGTTGGTTGATGAGGACTTTATTTCATCTTTTCCCTAAGTGAGAAGCCAAATACAGAGACAACAATGCTCCTAATGCTGTTCTTAAAAGCACCTTCAAGTTGTTAGCCTTTTGATTTATCCTCTCACTTCCTCTATGCCAAGCATACAAGTTTCAGTGACAGCTTAATCTCAATCAGTGGCACATTTTCCTGATTCCAGTGAGATCAGCAAAGCATGGGAGGAGAAGATCTTACTCTAGGAGAAGGCAGTGGTTAGTCACCTTGTGGTTAGTGCAAATTACTGGCAGTCAGTAGGCACAAACTCCTCACTCACAGCTTGTCCCTGCTTCCTTTTTGGTGTTTTCCATGGTAAAAGAAGAAGCCAATGAAGCACCCACTTTAGGACTCAAACCGGGACCTGTGGATGGAAAGCACTACTACCTAAGGACAGGCAAGAACGAAAATGTCAAAAACAAAAAGTATAGAAAATGGTATTCCATGTTCTTCCTTTATAATAAAGCTCCCTGGAAACAAGTCAGACTTTAGCTACCCAGGGTATTCTGTGGTATTAAAAGGTTAAAAGGTTGAAATACTTCATTTGCAATTACAAAACACACTTTTCCACAGTATGGTAGTGCCATGTCCTCATTAAATGAACTGCAAACAGCAAAAGACACTAGAAGATGTGTGATTTTGGCCTATTAGATACAACTATAGATCAGACAATTTTATTACAGAAAACTAAATAAATCTTAACAGCAACTTTAGTAAGCTAAGCTCTACTCTGTAAAAATGCATAAAAATGTATGTAAAAATGAATCTGAGTCCAACCAATCTTTCTGCTCCATATAGCCTAAGACCACATTTTTAGGCACAAGGAAAAATAGACACAAGGTCTTTTCCAACCTAGATGATTCTGTGATTCTGTGAAATAAGAAATTGTGATGCTACAGTAGCTGTGTATCCTCATTATATTAAAATAAAATGTTATTTGGACCACTTGTGTTCCACTAGAGTGTTATGTGTAAAAAAGGGTTCATGCTGATACAAACAAACAGTCCAACATTGCCTTTCATGAAATTACAGTAGCTGATTTCATCAGTTGCTACACATGGCAGAGAGAGATAACTAATTAACAGAGAATTCCCTATGAAAACATAATTCTACAACATTTTGGCTTCACCTTTCAGCAGATGGACTGCAAGAGATACTACAGGAAAATGAATCAAGCCAATTGACTGATGGGACTTGCTTTTTTTTTTCCATACAGCAAATATTTTTGTCATCATCCTAATAAATCTGAATAAAATCCAGCACTAATATGTTCAAAATAGTAGTTTAATAAAGTTCGACTGCAGTGTCCACAGTTAAGCCTGATTTTTCAGATATGCTGAGCATCAAGCATTTTCCACTAATTTCCTTCCAGGGAAGGAGCCACACGGAGCACAAATGAAGGTGGGTGGAGCTGCCACCACTTAGGCGTCTGGAGAAGAAGCTGAGTGAGAGAGTTCATTTAGGCCAATTGATCATATATCCAAACATTTGCAGCCAAAAACTTCAGTGAGGAAAATAGTTCTTTTTTCCTGCACTACCTCTTATTTTCTATATTAAACAGACAAAGACAACATATTGCCCAGACATGACACTGGAAATCAAGAAAGGTGCACTATAACCCCCTGGTGCATGGTTCTGGACAGCCAGTCCAGGTACTGCTTGCCCTGCTGGGAAGTAGAGAGATACGTGCTCTCCACAGTCCCCACTCCACTGGTGTGTCGTGAGCTCCACCTCTTTGGCAACCAAGGGAACACTCAGAGGGAGCTGAGTGGATAATACAGTCAAACCCCCTTATTCCCTCTTCCCCTAAAATGCAAAGCTGAGCAATTTTCTTTTATTTTCTTTTGATCTGATGGAGCTCTTTTTTGATGTTAAGAACAGTAAGATGAGAAATCTCTGGAACTACAGCTGTTTCCCACATGCTGTTACACATGGTGGTCTGGAGAAAGGTTATAGAACAAATATGAGGGACACAGATATGCGTGGTACTTACTCCTGGGGTATGGTCAGACAGATCTAATTTTGTTGGGATGAGCAAGAGGCTGGCAAACACAGCTCCTGGATGGATGCGTTCAGAGCGGTGCTTGTGATTTTAAAAAGATAATCATTCTGCCTTCTGTGACCAGTTCCAAACGACTTCTACATCTTAGAATGTCTCACATCTTCCTGAGCTTGTTCCTGGTTAACATCTGCTACAGATTTCTTTCTGCAGACATAGATCCCATGTTACAAGCCTACAGCTAGACTGCTGCAACTTGGTGAAGGCCCATCCATTCCTTCCCCACTTCTGCAGGTTCTTGGCACTCAAGTCAGTGAGGCCTGTGGAGTCCTCCAGATCATTCTTTTTAAGCTCACAAGGCACATCTAGTGAAGATGTCCTGGGTAATGCCTGGAGGGCTCACAGGGGCTGAGGCTGACACAGAGTTAATGCTGCCTTTGGCGAGCATTAAAAAGATCTGTTCAAACAAACTACAGACAGGTGGCAAGAGGACCCAGAGGCTCTAAAGTCTCCCTGAGGCCATCATGTATTAGCAAGATATTCTTACTAAACTTTACCTCAGTTCCACTATCTATAGAATTGAAATTAGTAACGTTTATCTTGAGGACTGTTGGTAAGAAGTAGAAACTGTTCATCATTATTAAACAGCAGAAAGAATAGTGTCTCGGGATTGTAAATACAATGGTTATCTGGCAAAACTTGAGAGGGAAATACCTGATTGAATGAGAACTGGAATTGTCAATGGCAACTCTATTTTATCCTACTGTGACCCCACACAAAGATATTCTGAAGTTAAGAAGGTTTTTTGAAGGCATATTGAATATTTTTCTTCTTTTCTTTCAGCACAAGAAAGGGAAGAGTAAATAAGTGAATGTTGTAAATGCATTTTCAAAGTTTAATATATTTAGCCTTATATTTTTGTCTCAATTTTAACCTGATTTTGAACTACCAGGATTTTCAAAAACATAGGGTTTTGACAGTTACAGAATCAGTCACATTCCCCACAAATAGATGATCTTATCTATAGCTCAAGTTTAACATAATTTTTCACAATTGGGATGAAGCATGCCTATGTGTGTGGTGGAGGAGATTGTTACAAATGTGCTACATGGACACTAAGGAGAAAATTCAAGAGAAAACATTGCTGTGTATTTTTTCTGATTTGAAGATATGGCATGCCCAACATAAATAGTTTATGTCTTATATTATAGCCAGATTCACCTCTTGTGTGGCTGCATTGAGCCCCTTTGAGCAGCACAAAAGTACTGCAACGTACTGGTCTATCAAATGGAATTTGAGTGAATATTGCAGGATGATGCAAGATAGATACTAGCTCCACCAGTTTGCTCCATTCCTGGCTTCATCAGTTTGTCTGTCTTCTTTTACAGTTTTTTGTCCTCTTCTACCCAAACCCCATCCTTCTTTTGGTTTCTAACACCTTCATTTACCTATCTCCATCGTTTTCTACCCCATTTGTTGATTTAATAAAATGCAGCACATGCTTGCTGAAAATAAGTATTATACCCTGTGATCATTGTTTTTCAGTATTTTGTTTTAGTGAAAGTTTATCCTTCAGAAGATACTGTTGCACAGTAACTTTTTCAGAGATGCCCAGGAAAACTTGTCCTTGCAGCTGATTCATTTCCAACGTTCACAGTGGAAATGGGGAGATGAAGCTTCCCTGTTTTCTGCAATGATAGAAAGAAATTATATGAGAAGCCGTGGTGTTGAATGGCACTGTCTTTTGTAACCTCAGTCACACTAAGGCTAGTTAGTCCACGTCACAGTAACAACAGGACTTTGTAAACATTTTGGAAGAGTTTACAGGGAATAACTGGGAATGTGGTCATTGATACTTAAAATGTGTGCATCATACACAATTTCAGCAAGTTCTAATTAGATGGACATGGAAAGCATCTTTGTGGCTTTCTGATTAAGGGGATTATGCACAGAAGAGACTTGGTGTGGGTGGTCATTTTCTTATGGTACCCATTTTTATTAGTTTTAAGAGATCTATGTTGAAATCTCGGATAAAAATACATTTGCATACAGGAGTAAGAGCTCTAGTTTGAAGGAGACATACTGTATTTTTTACCCGTGACAGAGATATGGAGTGTTTATTTTAACTTAGAAATGCAGCTCAGCTTCAATTTTGGTATCACAAGAAGTGGTGTTTCATAGCACTGGAAGGAAAAAAGGCTTCTTACACAGAGGAAGTGTGTATCAACTCAAAGGAGACTTTTCCTTCAGATATTTGTTACTGGTTTCATAATGTGGGTTTCTTAAAGTATGAATGTTGGGCTTGATGCCTATGCCATTGATAATACCTTTGCTCTTTCTAACTGCAGCTTTCTGGGATGAAGTGGAAGAGAAAACTGATTGGCAGGGTTGGTTTCTTTTGGGTAAAAAATAGTTAATTGTTTCTTGGCCTGTTTGCTTGTTTGCTTTGTCTTAGTCTTTGTTAAAATTCAAGTGTTATGATCACATTATATGGCAGTTGTCTGCTAGGGATCTAATCATGCAAGTATATTTACTACTCACATTCCCTTTTGCACCAGTAGTTCAGTACTATCAGAGCGTACCAAGTTTTTGTATGAGAAATAACATGAAGTGTTTGAATATGTGATCTGTTCAAACCATCAGGGAAAGGCTTTTCTTCCTTTTCCCATCTCCCATACTCTGTTTCCATATTTGACTCCTAGTTGAAGAATGCCTTCAGGGGATACTCCATTGTACCAGTGTGCCTGTGTCACACACCCTCACACCACACCCTGGCCCTGCTTCCAGGTACAACATCCCTGTAACCCAGGTTAGGCCTGAGGGGTAGCGTCGAAGCAAAAATAAATCTGACAGCTCTCAGTTTGAGTGCCAAATGGCTGTATACATGTATACATGACGTTCATCTTCCTGTATTGTTTGAGATGAAGATGACTGTAACTTTAGGTGGTGAACTTCAACAGCATAACACTTCCTCCTAAACATTTATATCACTCCTATGATCTTTACCTGCTTGATAATCTGCACAAGGGTTTACTTGTTAACAGTTCCCTAGAGCTGCAGTTACATAAATAACAAAAGATGATTCAGCAGCCACATGATGATATTTTAAAAGCTTAGAAATAAAAATGTCATGGAAGAGGAAGCACCTTTTCCTGATTTTAGACTCTCTTCCCCAGCTGTAACTGAAATAGGGCACTTTTTAAAGCTTCTTTTTTATGTACTGTTTTACAGGCTTCTCTCCTCTGTTCTAGAAGAGGCTTTCTGAAAGCTGGGGTCCTGCTCCAGCAGGGACATAGACATGTACCTGGCCATGCAGGCTGTGGAAGGTCAGCTTTTCATGTGTGAACCATTGCAACCATTTACACATGCTAAACCTAGAAAACTGTAGGTGCTGTAAGAGTTGTGTTGACGCAGAAGCTGCAAAGATCCAAATCAGTCTTTAGCATTCCAGGGGTGTCACCTGTGGAGCACTGTTCCAAGGGTCACCGTGAAGCCCAGGGCACCTGCAGTATCTAAGGATTTATTTTAAGAAATGCATTTCTTGGAAAGTTAGTTGGAGGTATCTGTAATAAGATTCTTCCAAATACTGTTTCAAATTAAAGTAATACCCATGCCTGCCATAAGGAAAAGAAACCTGATTAAAGCCTTACTTGTCCTTAATGCATCTTGCAACCAGCTTCATTCTTGAAGTCTCACCTTTTTCTTCATTTATCCAGAAACGACTGGGTTTTGGGTGCAAGCACATTATAGGGTCAGGACTTTGATATCAACTAGTTTGCCTTTGGGTAAAATCGGTAATCTGCCCACAGTTTCCTGTTTGTCCAAAGATCCTTGCTGGTCTATTCTGACCTCTGGGAATCAGCGGGATTTGTTACTTTATCTTCAAGCAACATAGGTTCAGCCAGAGTATGTATATGAACTTTTCACAGGAAAAGGGACATTTCTGGAGAAGAATAAAACATGGGATGGTGGTGGGGAAGGAAGAGAGTGGAAGAACTATGAAGCAAAAGTGAAAAGAGAAAGGAATGCCAAGGGAGAGGATGAAAGCTAAATGAAATCTGGAGGAAGGGAAAACAAGTTGAACTCTAAGTCTAGGATATGGCTTGGGATGACAGAATATCCACAGTAGATCAGGGTAGACTGACCCAGCACAGCCTGTCTCCAGAGAACATAGCACAGAAGGTGTCCTCAAAAGCGTCTTAAGTGGGGTGAATCTATTACTACAGAAAATATTTAAACTCAGAGCTTTAATCCCTCAGCCCCTCACCTTCATGCTTATTAAATTCCCAGCTCATTCCAAATCAGGACTGTTATGCCATGCCATCCCCCACCCACACAAGCACGAATGAAGTGGAAGCATGGAAGAGTTCAGTGGTTTGATCAAAGAATGACATCAAACAATGTCAAATAGAGATGTGTGACATACATGGCATCATCTTCAGCCCATCACAGAACAGGGCTATGAGAAGCTGGTTCTCATGTCCACTCACGGGTGCATTTTATTATTTCATGGTGATTCTACCCCAAGCCCTGTGCAAATGGCTCTGGAAGCCAAACACAAATTCTGCGTGAAGGGAGATGAATTTATTTTGACCTTTACTGAAAACGTGCTGTGAAACAAAGCACTTAAGCATTTAGAGTCAGTTACATCTTCACATTATACACGTCCATGTTGATGGGGAAAGTGCTAACCAACCGAAGTTACAGTCGAGAGCTGGAGTGTGTAAAACTCTTCACGGGAATATATTACATCCCTAGTGCAGCCTCTGAAGCTTTTCTCGGCCTGTGAAGCCCAGAGTCTGGAAACCAGAGGTAAAGAAGATCCCTAGCTGGGGAGAAGGAGGGCAGCCGTCGTTAGGATCACTTTCGGGACCCTCCTAAAGCCTCGCCGGAAGGAAAGGAAAGGCATCTTTCTCCCACCGTTAGCACCGTGCGCACTCCCTCTCCCCGACGGTGGTCCAGAAAGACAATAAAGCGAGGGCGTCCTACCGCCATCCCCTCCTGTTAGCAGGGCTGTTTCCCTCCTCCCTTCCACGACAAGCTTCCCCTTTGCGGCGTCAGGCCGGGCACTGACCCAGAGAGGCAGGGGAGCCGCGGGGCTCCGGGGCGGCGCGGGCCGGCGACTGAGCGCTCCCGACCTTCCTCGTCCCGCCGACGCCGGCTGTTCCCCGGTCTGGACTCCCGCGTCAGAGAGTTGAGATGTTAACTACAGCAAAACGAGAGACTTAAAGTCCCTGATGCATGATGAATGGGTGCTGGGCCAGCATCTTAAAATCTATGCTTTTGCTTCTCCTTAAACACTTTAAATTGACAGCGTAATAGATCAAACACTTTTACTGAAAGGAGAAGCTTTGGCAATTTAATTTAACCAAGCGCACACTTATCAGTATCCCAGTCCCGTGTCCGTCGCTCCCTCCCCGCCCCGCGGCTACCCTTTCCCCGGGCGAGCCGGGCCGGGGGGCGCTGACAGGGGGGCCCCGGCCGCGGCGCGGGGGGCTCGGGGCGCCCGCGGCTTCCGGCTGCTGCCGGCCGGCCGGCCGCCATCCCTCCCGCCATCCCTGCCTCCCTGCCTCCCTCCCCTTTCCCCTTCCTTCCTCTCCCTCCCCCGCCTCTCCTCCGGGTGGAGAAGTTGGCGCTCTGCCCATTCAGGCATTCAGCGTCAGCTCCTCAGGGATCAGCAAGCAAAGTCACAGTCTGCACAAACAGAGCTTTCAAATTCATAAAATTCATAGGATTTTTCACAAATGAATGAACACAATTTTCTACCAATTTCCTCATTATGCAAATATGCAAAATATCAAATTTAGGCCAATTAGGGTCCTCCACAGTCCCAAATTCACCCGTTTAAGCCATAATTGCAGAAACTATCAAATAATTACGGTCGCTAATTGGAAATATTTGTGACAGATACAACAAATTCTTGCACAAATTACATTTCATTCTAGGAACCACTGCGCGCCACTGAAATTTTATCGAAGTCTAATTTAACTTACATAATGAGTTGAATTGAGTACTTGTTATCAAATTTGAGCAATTCATAGCCCCGTAATGTGGAATGATCAAATAAATTAAAAGGGAATTTATTCAATATTTTGTTGCGATCCTTTTTTTCGAAACCATTGCTATTTTGTAGGGAATTTCCTTCTCCTGATCCGGCTGCCCGAGGTGGGTGACAAGTGTCATAAAAACCCCAGCAGCAGCCGGAGAAGCAGCAGCAGCCAAGTGTCCTGAGAGCTGACAGAAGATAAAGGGCAACATTTCCAGTTATAGCTTCTTCCCTCGCACCATCACTCTTCCTGCAGATGGAGGGAGAGGGATCGTAAAATGCACGCTCTTACTTTGAAAAATACCTTCGGCTCCTACATCATTTCATTTCTCCCTTTTTTCTCCCCCTTTTTCTTTTTTTCTTTCTTTCCCTTTTTTTTTTTATTTTTATTTTTTTTTTTTTTTAAGATAACGCTTCCGGGTGACAGAGGAGCACAGGGGTGAGTCCGGCGCGGCCGGGCCGTGCCCGCGGGGTGCCCCCTCCGCCCCCCTGCTGCGGGCACGGCCTGCGGGAGCCGCTCGCCGGGGCCGGGGCGAGCTCGGGGCCCTCCCCGCACGGCGCCGGTCTCCGGGCACCCACCAGGCACCGGGCTGTGCTCCCCCAGCCCGCCGTTGGGAGCAGGCTGTCCCTTTCGGGGGGTGGGTTGGGGGTGTCACAGCCCTCCTGCTTCCCTCCCACGTGTGTGCACGCGTGGGCGCCGGGGTGCCTGCTCCGCCGTCCGAAGCGGCTTTAAAGCGCAGCCCCGGTGCGTGACGGTGTGTGCGCGTCGCTTTGTGTGTAGCCGGGGGATTATATAGCCGCTTCTGGGAGCCCGGGGGGGCTTCGGGTGAAAGGACCGCATAAGATGCAAACAAATGCTATGCATTTGTACACAATAACTGGGTATAACGGATAATTATTAAATACATACTTTGGGCTTGCGTGTAAGACATTATATACAACCTATATTTATATCTATACCCCTTGAGTTACCCTCCAAGAAGAAGGTCAGCTCCCTGGACATGAACATTTATTTTTCTTTCTCACAGCATACACACACACGCACACATTTTTTAACTGCCTGTGGCCTCGTTGGCGGATTATAAATGTCTCCTTCTCGCTGTGATTTGTTTAATCCGTGGAAATGGTGCTGGTCCTATGTAAACAAGCCAAGTGCGGAATGAAGGCAGTCACCCATGCGTGGCCAGCCTGCCTATTTGTCAGAAAACCTTCATAAATACTGAGCCGGGGCTGGGCAAGGATGTGATGTCTCCATTTTTGCCAGGAAAGGGCACGGGGAAGACAAAGCGAGGCAGAGCGCCGTGTAACCTTTCAGGGAGAGCGAGTGCAGCGCTGCCGCCCGCCGGGGCCGGGGCCGGGGCCGGAGCCGGTCCCGCCGCCGCCGCCCGCCCCAGGGAAGGCGAATTGGCGCTCGGAAGGCAGCGCAGTAACACCCTTGTAGCATCCAGCCTATTCATCCCGTGCAAAATCACACACCAAGCCCGAAGCGCCGAGCGGTTGTCCTTCAGGTTTTTCCTTTTCTTTTGCTATTTGTTTTCCTTTTTTGTTTTTTTTTGTTTTGTTTTGTTTTTTTTCTCTTTTTTTTTTTTTTTAGTTATAGGGTGAGTGCGGGTGGAAGGGCGACATCCTCTTCGCGTCCTTCGCTCCAGCACCTACCGCCGTTTGATTCTCCGCAAATAAAATGCTTTTTTTTTGGAGAGGTGGGGGATGTATTTCTTTCTGTTAACGCTTATTAATCTAAAATGTTGCCGTGACCGAGCAAAACCTTAATTGTTCTCAAAGTCTGCCTTACTGCGTCGTTACGAGAACTTACTGTGTCCACCAGTTTATTTATTTATTTATTTATATTTTACTTGAGGAAAAGCGCCTGTGCGCCTAATCAGACACTTTATAACAAAAGCAGTAATTACTTCCTATAATTATCATGCCCCTTATTTATTAAAAAAGAAAATAAGAAAAAAAGAAAAAAAGAAAAAAAAAAGGTGAGAAAATGTCGAGTATTAAAACGTGAAAGCAGCTATTAATCAAACCTTTACACCTTCTTTAACTCAGGCGTGATGGTGGGTGTTATCATAAATCTACTCTGATAGTAACACAAGAATAATGAGTTCAGTAATGATACCGATGATGATGATAATGATTTTAACCAACAAAGAATGGTGTAGATTTATTGCTAATAATGTGGTACAGGAACCTCTTCATTAAAATTACCTATATGTACTCCTCACTGTTGAAAAGGAGATTACAAAGAGTAGTTTTGCGCATTTACCGCAGCCCTACGCAGCCGCCCGAGAGAGCTCGCGGGCACTGCCCGAGGCCCTGATCCCGAGCCCGGCCGCGCCGCCGGGGAACGCGGGGGTCGGGGCGCCCCTGCCCGGCCGTGCTGCCGGGGGCGGGCCGGGGGCTCGCCGGGAGGAAGGGCTCTCACCGCTTCCCCCCGCCGCGGCCGGGCCGCGCTACCGCGGGGTGAGGCGAGGACAGGATCCCCTCCCGCAGCCCGCATTTCTTGGTGCTTCCCACCTTCAGGGCGGACTGCGAGTGACCTTCCCCAGCGGTCGCGGGGGGAAGAGCCGGCGAAAGGGACGCTGGAAGATGAGCTGCCCCCACCCGAGCCGTGGGCGCGGCGGCGGGTCCGGGCGGAGCGGACTCCGCGCCCCCGCCGGCGGTGCCGGCCTCCCCGCCAAGCCGCAGCTGGTCCCGCACCGCATCCGCCCCCCAGCTCCACTCCCGCAGCCGCACAGGGGGAAACCCACCCCACGGCCCTCCTCCCGCCAAGCCGCGGCGTGTACGTGCCCACTTTTAAATGGGCTCTCCTAAAACGCCTGACCCACGTCCCTCGTACCGCCGGAAGGCAAGCCGCGGCTGGGTTTGTAGTGTCCCGCCTCTAGCCTGTCTGCAATAAGGAATTTTCAATGTTAAAAATGCTAGTAAAATTGATTCAGGTAAGATGCACTTAATGAAATAGTGACATAATTACAGTTTGTACATAATAATACATCTGTAGTATTGTAACCTTGGCTGTGAGTTATGAAATCAGTGTATAGGCCAATTAGCTATGTAGGGGTTTTTTAACTAAGACACTATAAACACTGGTTTTAAATGTCCTAATTAGTAACTTGCTCATTAATTAACTTTCTGATTAATTGTGTAGCAATCTAATTTGTAGATGAGGCACTTAAACAGTGATACCTTGTAACTCTTTCGTCTTTAAAATTCGTAATTAAAATACCGTTTTGCAACCGGTCGGCCTGCAGGTTTGGAGGGACCTGCCCTGAGAGGCAGGGAGGCAATTTGGACGACCCCGTGCAAAGTTTGGTCCCCCTGTGTGATGCTACGGCGCTGTTCCCGCGCCCCGGGGTAGGGGGTACCCGTTCACAAACGCGGTGCGGCCCCAGGCCGTTTCCGAAGGGGGTCTCGGCTCGTATCCCCTTCCCCGAGCCTCCTTCCGCCCCTCGCAGCCTGATCCGCGATGGTTTGCGGAGCTGTTTCCCCCGCTTCCCCACCCCCATGCCCACTGGCGTCTGATCCACGAGGCGTGATTTAATGCGCAGGACCACGGGATAACGGCAGGAGTACATTTAAATCACTGCCTGGCCGCTATTGTAATACCCCGTGGCGGTGCCATTAGCATCAGAAAGCCAGGCACTGTCATGAATCGCTGTTTTCCACCAGAGCCATTGTGGCCCGGGTTTGTCTCTGGTCCCAACCTGCAAAAGCCTTTAGCCCTTATGGCAGATCATTCTCTAAGTGAATAGAGATGAAGGCAGGGATATTAAGTGACTCTATAAAACATCCCGGACACAATTGTGTGATTGATGGAGGACAAAGTGGGAACAGCAGGACACGGGATCCTGGGAGAAGCAGCCCTGTCAATGAGAGAAACCCATCTCTGGAAACAGCTTCTCCTGGTGGAGTTTGCAGTCTATTTGTATGAGTAATCAGCTGATACCCCTCTCTGTCAGCCGTGTTTAC
>NC_134012.1:15379210-15416710 GCF_047716275.1 Strix uralensis
TGCCCTGACTGCCTCTTCCGTCTTATAATGAACCTGAGCTATTCCTTCATCCTCAAGGTCCTTTAATGCCCTATTGTTATCTTAGCTCTCATCTTTGCACTGAGACACAGATATTTCCCTGAATAGCCAGTGGTGCCAGTTTTCATTAGTCACTTCTTATATTTTAAAGGAAGCATCTCTGTGCTCTCTTGGGCTTCCCTGTGTGCCCCAGTCATCTACAAAGCCTTCTCCAACTCTCCCCAGTCCCCTCAGTGTCTCTCTCCCATCAGGAAAACTGGGCAGTGTTTAGGAGTCTGATGCGCTAGCCACTTTCAGCCCAGAAAGATGCCAGTGAGTCTCCTTGACTCCTGATATTTTCTCAGCTCCATCTGAATGGAGTTGTTGTCCTGTGTCATACCTCTGAAGTCTGTGCTTTGGGTCAGAGGCCACCTCTTGCCTCTATGGTTGTACAGTACTGAGCACAATAGGGGTCTTTATACCAGGGGCTTTTAGGCACAATAGTAAACCAAACAGTGATAGAACAGATTTCATACTGTTTTAAAAATATTTTAAAAAGCTAAAATTCCCTTAGAATGTTGCTTTCCTCTTTTTTTTTTTTTTTCCCAAGATGTAAAAAATATACTCCTGAAGATGATCCATTTCTAACTGTGTCCTTTCTTGAGGATTACTTTCAATTGCTGGGTCTGTGTAATCCTTGGATTACCTTGCCACTAATCCATCCCATAGTTAAGAATCAGCAGTTTTACACCTATATTGATCTCAGGGGCTAACTTGGCTTGAACAGGAGCTATGCACTTGCATGTAAAAGCAGACCTCATTTAGAGGTTTATTATCTCAATACAATAACCAGCATAAAAGCTACTTAAGCAGATTGTGTAACAAACTAGTTTTTTATCACAGAGCAACATAAATGACAACTTTTTTTAGTTGCTCAGAACTGGTTTAGTACAATATCAGAATAAATTCTATACATTCAAGGCTGGCCTCATACAGAGAAACATCAAGCCCTTACTTTAATGTTTCAGTTTTTTTACTGTTTTCTTTTAAGTAAAAATCCCAGAAATCTGGCTGGGTTTGCTCAGCAGGGTTAAGTCAAAGGCTCCAAAACATTTCAGAGAATTTTGACTTGAAAACACAAATCACTAGCATGAAACCTGGTCTATCACCAGTTCCACTGAAGCTGGGATTTTCACTGAATTTAGCAGTTAGGTTATATTCTTGAATATAACCTATTCTTAGGTTAGGCTATATTATTGGGTTTTTTCCCCTTCTTTTATTTTAAATGTAAAACTTTACCTAAGCGTAATGTGCAAAAGGGAAATTATTTCAAGCAATTGATCCCAACTTAAAAACAAAACCAGATTTGAAACTAATTATTTTGTTTTCATATAGAATTGGTCATTATGCAGTTCTTTAATACAGATTTTCCCCATGCTTCATTTGGCAGTAATTTTTCCTATATCTGTTTTATAGAATTCTAGGAATTGCTGTCATGCACTGAATTCATTTCCCTCTGAAGAGGTACCTAGCTGCATCTCTTCATCAGACTGAATTAAAACCACTGTATTTAATAAAAACAAAGAGCAGTTCATCTCAAGTTTTATTCTATAACAATCGTTTAAGTTAAAGTAAGACTAGAGCTTAGACTTTTGTTTTATCTTTGTTTTGGATGTGCTGAATCTCACACATTCAGAGCCTGATTTTGCACTCCCATCTGTGATACTAGAGTTAGGTCCATGGCATGTACAAAATTGTTATTTAGAGCCATACATGCTACAGTTAGACACAGCAGAAGTAATAAGAAGAAACAAGAAACCAATACAGTTTTCAGTTATTCTGATGTGGAATACAGTATTTAGCATTAAAGATACAATTTATACTGTACCTTTCAATGATGTATTTGTTTTGTCTTTAGCTCCCATGGTTCTGCTTCTGAGCTCACCTTCTCTGAATGAAGCAAGCCTGTGGACATAAATGAAATGCTTTTAGATTTACACCAATAAAACCAGGATCAGAACTTGACATTAACTTTAAGTTACCTAGTTTAAAACTGTACCATTACAGTATTTTAATTAATTCAGTAAAAGCAGACCCTTCTTCCACAGTGTTAATTGGAAAAATTAGACCTTTTAGATTTGTTTTGTGAATCTTTCTGAACTTGAAAAGAAACACAGATTCTGTCCACTGCCTGCAGACAGGCAATCAATCAGTGAGCACACTTTCAGTTCCAGCTCAGCTCCTACTTACAATAAGTAGAAACCTGTTACAATAACCTCAGTCACCACCACACAAATAGGATCAAGCTATCTGGGACCAGTGAAAATTAAAAACCCAACCAACAAAGAGAAAAAAAATCTCTCCACACAAGAACAACAAGCTAGTTAACTAAATACAATTCCAGTGGTCACTAACAAACACTAATTGTTCTTTAACATAGCTATATCTATCTTTATAAGGCTCTTACAAGTATATTTTAAAATTTTTGCCTAACACTCTGTATCATTTCATGAGTAGGAAGCATACTTCTTTCTTGATATTTTCCTGTAAAATTTCCCAGCATATTTTACAAGAATCTGACATTTTAACAAAAACTCACATCTTTTATTTATTAGGATTATTCTTGTTCTTGTGTCTTTTATTTGCTCAAGATACCTTTTTATTCACAATCTTCCTGATGTTTAATATCTGGATTATTTGATTGGGTCTGTACAGATGTAGAAATTAGTAATAGTACCTGTAACAGTAATTTGGGGTTTGGTGACTTTCTGTGATAAGGTGGGGTCTGGAGTTTTTTATGAAACTTTAATATTTACCAGTTTCATTTTTTACTTTAGAGTAACTGCAATTTTATTTAAAAGATAAATAAAAATATAAGTAGGTGTAATAAGACTTACTGTCTATAAACAAAGTTATAAAATAAAGGCTATTTATTATACAACTGGTTTAACCAATTCTAGAATCTATACATAATTCCTCTCTTTCACGTCCTGAATGTGTAGTATACTAACATGAAGAGATACAGTGAGCAGTAGAGAATATCAAGTGTTTACATAGATTTCACACTGCATAAAATATGACAGATATTGAATGGAAAATATATCCTTCAAAAATGTACTCTGGCACCATATTATTTGCATCTAAAAAGTGAAGCAACCCTGGTTTCTGAAAGCTGGGGAACAGCATTATTCACTAGCAAATGTAGCACATCACCAAATCCATGCAACTGCTTCACTTTTGCCTGCATATACACTGGCCAAAAGTATTTTTCCACTTTCAGGAAGACTTTTGAATGCAACACTTATGCATCTTAAGTGTCATTTGCTCATCAGGCATAACTTCAGATATGAACATCCCTGTTCTGATTCTCCCTTACTTTGACGTAACTCTACTAAAATCAGTGAGATTACTCTCAAGCAGAAGCCCGAACTGATATAAGACAGGGAAGTTTTGTTGTGAGTTTCAGAGAGGATCAACATCTCCTCTCTTGGGCAGGATCAGAATCAGGCCACCAAGGCCAATGCAAATCAGCAAACAAGCCAAAGCGTTTACCTGCACCTGCTGAATTCATTGAAATTTCTGTCATTTATCCTGGTAGGAAAATGACTCAGACCATTACTTCCTGATGCTTAGGAAAGACAATTATTCCCTCTATTCTTGTACTGTTTTCAAATGTTGTGCACTCAAGGACATGTATGTTTTTACCCAGTGGAACGGGACTTAGATGATGTCCAGAACAGGGGAAAAAAGATGGACAGCTTCTAAAAGTTTCACTTTTCACATATTTATTTCTCAAGACTCCGCCAAGCTGAATCTCATTTCCCATTTGGATGGCTGTGTTTCAGTTTAGGTTTTTAACTGTAATGAACACCTGGGGACTTAAAGACAATAAAGAGTCTCCACGTTTACACTTTGGCATTCATTTCTAGGAGAGACCAAGCTGGAGGTGAGCCATTGACTTCAACTGCTGCTGAAACACTCCTCCCAAAATGTCATATCTGGAATAATCTAGGCTAGTTACTTTGGTATTTCTTTTCCCCAAAACACATATTTCAATTATTCAGCTTCTAGATGTTTTCAAAGAAATTTTAGTAACAGATCACCAGAATATTTATTATCAGAGAAATGTAAATATTGTGCTAAATTCCTGAATATTGCTGAATAGGTGAGTTATGCCTTTAAGCTTAAAGAAGCCTGAAAGGCTGACAGCATCTTGGTGACAGCAAAGCCAAAAAGGTCATCAGTTCTTATTTCATTATGGGCACAGTAGCATGACTGAATTTGCTCATATGTCTGGATTTCTATTATACCAAGTTCTTTTTAGGGAGTGTGGTTTGTGTATATAGTACCAACAAAAAGTGTGGTATTTATGTAGAAATGGGAAAGCTAGTGAGTGAGTCCATAAACTGGAAAGAGCTGCTGTAAATTGCCTTGATTACAACCAAGAGTGATGATCTTTAAAACATCTGTAGACAGAAAATGCAAGATACTAGAGAAATATTTCACTGTTTGTTGCATGATTTCATTGACCATGATTTCATCCTGTTGCCTAGAATACTAGTAATCCAAATAACCAGTTCTTGGAGGTGATGGTGTAACTAGCTCTGTAAATCTTTCTGCACTAGAAACCATGAAGTGAGTAGGTAACACAAGTCCAAAACCTCCCCTCCCACCTGCACAGGCATGCCATCCTTTGGGAGAAGTCTGTCTGTCTGCATGCACCCCGTGTTCCTTCCTCTAATGCCATTCCTACACCTCCAAGCTTTCCTCATACCAAGGAGTGCACAAGTAAACTTTCCTGAGCAAGATTTTCTGATCAAAGCACATACACTATCATTCCCATGGCCATTTTTTGAAGTTTCAAGTGGTATGTGAAAAAAGTACTGCCAAGTTCTGATACATAATAAAATCACAGTAGATTTCCATGGGACAAAAATCCCCAAACAATCTCTATGGAATATTGTAGACCTTGTTAAGCAATGTCCTTTGGCACTATTTCTTTTACAGATTTGAAGATAACATCATCCCTTCATCACCCCAATTTTTGAAAACAGAAGTAGCTACATTCTGGATCATTCCTCTGAGTAAGTACAATTTAAGCTGCAGGGAGGGCTGAAAAGGTAAATACATGTTGTAAGTAAATGTTGTTACCTTCTTTTTACAAACGAAACAACAAAGTTCAATACAGCTAAACCAAATTGGCTGCAGAGATGCATTAGACAACAGGAATTCATAGTCCAGTGCCAGGTAAAACTGCATCAAAGATAGAACTTTGTCAAGTAATCAGCCAGTGCTTTCTGATGCCTTTCCATGAAAAACATCACAGGGGCAGCAGTTTGGGAACAGGAGATCTGCTGTATGGCCAGTCTGTCACAATTGAGCTGGGGAAGGAATTAATTAGAAGATTCTCATCTAGGCCTGCCTTTGCTTTAACAAGACCTGCAGTAATGTTTGGTTTACGTTCCCAGAGAGTTAGTAATGAATTTAATCACATTTTCCTAAAAATATAAATATCAGTGAGAAAGAGGGGTTTTGTCATTGTCATAGTTATACATAACTCCAATGTATAGAAACTGTAATGTTATAGGAACTGCAAAACAATTGATTATTTTACTGTATAGACAAAGTGACCTGCTCTGTAGTTCTTGGGTAAAATTTCCATTTTTCTGAACACAGAGAAAGAAGGAAGAGTTACTGGTGGGAAGTGATATTTACTGAGGTCTCAGTATAGTCAAGCATATATTTGATTTTTACAGGAATTTTTGCATAAGGTATAAACAGAGAGTGTGGAATCTTATAAATGTCTACAGGTAGTGTTCCAGTTATGGCATCTTTGCTTCAGACTTATGCTTCATTACAACTGCTTTATGAAAACTTACCTTCCCAAGGTCTGGTCTGCAACTGGCCTCACAGAAAGGGTGTCCCACCACCTTTACTTGTGCCACACGAGTGTTTGGATACTTATCCTCCAATGTAAAACCATGTCCCTGGTAATTTCTTTACCAAACATAGTGCATTTTTGTCACTTGGAAAGAGTTTCTAATAGCTTTTTCATCCTCTTCATTGAAAACCAGCAATACTCGTAATACAGAAAGGAATTAGTAGTAGCCATAGTTTTTCGTATTTGCTGATGCAAGGTCATATTGTTGTTTAATGTAAAATACAAATTAATCATTTATCTCCTCCTCTTGAGATCATTTAATTGTCCTCTTCAGTAATTTACAGTCTATGTGCTATCTATTTCTTTCAAATACTTGCTCCATGTGAGTTAAGAAACAGATAGACTAGCTTAAACTATTGCTTTGAGGACATTGCTCCATTTTTTTCCTTTTGATGTACTCATCCAAGGGAAGATAGAAAATAAATAGCAAAATTGAATCTGTGTAGGAAATACGAATCCTATATTTAATTCTACTCTGACAATCTCTGTTGTCAGCTAGTAGATTAATTTTTACATTTTTATATGAATCATAAACATTCCAGCTTCAAGCATGTGAGGAGGTTTCTGTCTGGACAGTTTGTACAAAATAGAAATAGATTAATACAATATAGATAATTTATTATAAACACTGCCAATCTGGTGTGTTGTCTCATTTATGAGGAAGGACTGGTCCAAAGTAGATAAGGATCATACAAATACAGCCTCCATATTACAGATGTTATAGGTTTAAAGAAGGTATGGGTACATGAGTGTGAACAGCTCATTGAACTGTAGGATAAAAGACCTGCAAAAAGCATCCTAGACTGGTAGGGCATGATAGGAATGGGGCCAGACGGGATCCACCTGTCCTGATGGGAAAAACATGTCTTTGGGCATAAGTTGGTGGGACTGATTGAGAGAGTTTTAAACTAGAATCAGTGGGGGAAAGGGATAGCAACAGGATTGCAGTAGGTAAGCCAAGAGTTGGCATGGCATGTCCTGAGGGTGGTAATGCTAGTGGGAACATTTACACTGTTCCTGGGAGCACGAAGGCCTCAGGAGTGTGCCTGAAATGCTTATACACCAATGCACACAGTATGAAAACCAACAGGAATCTACATCTTCTGTTTATACCTCTGATTTAGCTGATAATGCATGGTCAAACAACCTTTTTTTTTTTTTTTTTTTGTCATAGAATCATTTTCTCACTTACACCATTATCTAATTTCCAGATCAGAATATCGAAAGCTCAATCTAAAAGAATTGGATAAATTTGTATCTCTCTGGGATATTTGCTGCTGTGCACATGGAAATACCATGGATAGGATGGGTGGTGAGATAGAAGAGTAGATGGCAGAAAGCCCTTGGATTTTGACTTGGATTAGAGCTACTTTCTCTAATTATCAAACACACACCAAGAATATCTCATGACAGAATTTATCTCTAAAGATATATTTACATTAACAAGCAGTGAAGTGAGAACAGATATGCAGGATGAAACGGTCAGTGTTGAAGAACCTATTTCCACACTAAACAGATTTTAAGGATGGGGACTCACATTGACTGAATGCTCATTAGCAATTGGAGAGCATCTTCTGGTGTTGTTTAATCCCGAGAGAACCCAGTCTGTGCACTCCACCACCCTGCAATGTGAAGCAAGGCAAGTGGTGATGGTTGGAAAATACACTTTGAAAATGCACTCCTGATGCAATTGAAAAAGCTGCCTTAGGTACATCCTGGAATTCCAGGACTGAGGTGAGATTATCAGTTCATCAGTTATGCAAAATGCTTAATTTCTGTTTTGGTAGGGATTTGTGTTCACTGAGGGCCAACCAAGCCAGATGAAGTGGGATGGGTTCCTTCCTTGTGAGTTCCTCTTCTGGGAGGGCTGTGGAGTCTGTCACCTCTATCACCAGTTGTAGACTCAGGAATCAATTCATAAGAAGTAATTTTAGAAGTTCTAGACAGAAAACATGCTCAATTCTTCTTTATTTCTTAATGTAATATGCATTCATTTACCAGCATATTGAAAGAAAGGCAGACAGAAAATAAAAATTTCTGGTTAGAATTATTGGTGCAAGTCTAAAACATCAGCTCTGCCTAGGATCAGTCCCTCAAACATTTTTCCCCAATGGGGATTTAAGTAGATTGCTAAGTATTTGACAGACCTCAGTATCAAGATCAATACTGAATTAGAAGACATAGCTAAGCATAACTGGGGGAAAATAATTAACAAAATTAAGGAGAGTTTTGCTCTGTGGGGAACTATTAAAGTTATCTTTATGGGGTCATGTAAATGTAATAAAGATTCTGCCTGCACCACAATTTAATTCTATATCAGAAATGGTCCCTGTAGATGTACCAAAAGATTATTTTACTAAAATTGAATGTGTATCTTCTTCTGTACTAAGAGAAAGGGGAAGAAAATCTTAAAAGTAGAAAGTTGTGAATTTTACACAACACAGATATAAAGCTGCCTAAACTCCACCTGTATCAATGGTATTTAGTTGGTTCAGATGCCACAGTTCATACAAATGGTTGTCTTACTCTGTGAGAAAAGTAGAACATAATGATATAGCTGTGCTCTAGAATGTTACACTTATTCTCCATGACAGAATTTAACCAAGTATTTTTTGTATTTTAGAAGATGGTAGGAAAATCCCAAATAAACATATGTCTCTGCAAGTATTTGGGTTAATTCTACTTTAAAAAACAGAATGCAGACATGATTTTAATTTGCCTTGTAACAGAAAAGAATTCAGACTGTAGAGTGTGATGTTTTAATACATTTTTTAGAGATGTGTGCAGCAAACCTGAATTGTTCATTACTGATTTAAATTTTTCTAACTGAATGGTAGCATGCATCTCTCTGAGGATCTGTTGTTCTTTTTTGCCTCTACCTTTTCATTAGCACTTTTCCAATTACACTGA
This sequence comes from Strix uralensis, assembly GCF_047716275.1. Taxonomy (NCBI): domain Eukaryota; kingdom Metazoa; phylum Chordata; class Aves; order Strigiformes; family Strigidae; genus Strix; species Strix uralensis. The sequence continues at coordinate 15,388,059 of NC_134012.1, forward strand.
AAACAATTTAACCCAATCAGAAGTTCTCTTAAAATAATGTCAGTCCTTTTCTTAACTCAAAAACAGGGCTATTATGAGAGAATATCAAACAATTCATTTTGCTCTGTTAATGCCATGTGGATGGTGACCTTCATCTTGGCTCACAGCCTCCTTTGTGGTTGAAAGCATCCATTTAGTATCTGAGGTTTGATCATCAGTGGAAAGATGATGGCACGGTCTAAACTGGAACACCTGAGAACACTTTGTGGGTTCACACCCTGACTGTAGCACAAATCCAGGTCATCGCTGTTCTCTGTGCTTTCTTTTAATGACAGCCCAGGATGCAAGTGCAGGGAAGCCACAGCATGCTCCCAGAGTATACTTTCTGGCACCTATTGCATCTCTCTTGCTTAGTTTCTGATTGCCGGAAATTTTAACCCAGCATGAGAAGAATGAGCTTTGCCATTTCATCAAAATGTTCCTCTACCGAGTATCAGGTCAACACAAAATGCCATGTGAGGCTTTTTGGCCTGATTTGATAATGTTCATCTGTGGGATCAGCCCCTGGTGGCACAAAGAGCTGCTTTGCTTGAATAAAGGTTTAAAGGATTGGACCTCTAGTCTCTACAGTGAACTGGTGTCACACTGAATACTGGTACTTAGCAAGTACACATAATAAATCATGATTAAACCTCCTCCTAGTCACTTTTCTTCAGGACTGATAATGTTCAGCTACCACAATTTGTCCTCTGCTTCTAAATTACCACTAAACTAGCACTCTTTTCTAATGTTTTAAATAATCATCATTTTAAACTAGGAGACAAGCACTGAAATTATTATCATGAACATCAGTCTAGGCCAGGGTCCCCTCTCCATAGTGGCATTTGCTTTGGAAGGTAGTATGAACAGGAGGAAGATGTGGACTCATGTGTCTCACATTAACTCTTGGTATCTGGAGACTGGCTTAATCCTCAAACTCAACATTTACATCTCTTCCAGAACTCTTTGACATTAACACACAGTGTTCATTACATTAACACACAGCATTCAGTTTTTCATGGCAGAGGCTATCTCTTCCTCTGAATACTGCTGTTCTTGCTTTTACTGATATCCACTGACTTTGATTGTTTAGCTAATTGCTAGGTGAAAACAAACCTTTCACCATTTTGAATCTTCTGTCTTGTTTCACTGTCCTGTAGCACTTGTGTTTTAAGACAGAGGGAAGTGTCTTCTACTGGCTATTTGTTATTTTAAGCATTTTTATCACATTGTCTATTATTGGTGACATTTTTCATAGGAAATAAACCCAAATCTCTTGAACTTTGCTCTGTATGTGAGTGTTTCCATGTCTCCAACTATCTCTATTCCCTTCTAATGATTTTAATTCTCCAGATCTTCTGGGGCCATTCCAATATTGCATGTTGATCCTATGTTCAATCTTGAGCTCAAGTCCCACCTATTTCACTCTTCAATTGTTTTGACGTAAGATTAGACTTCCATAAGGGCATGTGGTGAGACTCAGCTTCAGCCCATCCTACCTTTGGTGTGGTGAACACAGAGGGCTCAGCCTGTCCTACTGCCACACATCCCAGCACAGTGGTATTACCTGGCTGAGACTGGGCAGAAAAATCAGCTGCTGTGATCCCTGATCCAGTCTTCTGTAGCCCAGGTGCAGACTGTATAGGTAGGCTGTTTGCATATGAGTTGTCCTTTTAAAATTACAGATATGGCAACATGGATAGGTGGAACTTGACAGGGGGAGTACTCTGGATTGTCTTTTGTTCTCTTGTCTGGTACAGTCCAGGCGTAGCCTAATTCTACAAATATCCCTTTTAGATTTAGTGAGCAGAACAGAGCACAGTATTCCAGAGAAGGTATTTATAATACCATAAAATATGATGACATTTTATTTTCTGTCTTATTATCATCCAATTTCAGATACATCCAAACACCTTGCCTGCTTTTGTCGAGCACAGCCATTTTCGAGTTTAGAACTTCACTGAGCTACATAGAAGGATGCTTCTTCCTTATACTTTTATGTTTTATTTCATCAACTTTCATGTTGCTTATTCAGCTGGTTTTGTCAGGTCATTCTGAGATTTTCATAGTCTTTTTGAGACTTGCGTGTCTGAATAGTTTTCATCACCACAGAAAGTTACTGTCAATATGTTGTTCATTAATAAAGCTGCATGTAATAGAAGTAAGGCACTCAGAGACTTTGGGACTAAATCGGTAATTTGGAGCACTCTGAATAAACTTAGTGAAAACACTTTCTCTTCTCAGACGATTAATTGAAAATACATTATAGGAAAAGCTATTTCAGAGTTGCTGTTCTGGGAATCATGGTGATGTGTGATCCTGTCGAGTGGGTGTTTTCTGGATGACTGTTAGGGACAAGCATTAATGTGAACAAGAATGTTTTCACTGTCTTCACTGAGCCTCAGCTGAACTGACTGTCACATAACCTCTTGCAGTCTCAGTGTGTGTGTACACAGTGTTGAGACTTCATTTGCTATTTCTTTCTGTGACTGTTCTTACTAAAGTGAAGGGTTTATTTTCAGAGCTCAGGAGTACTATTTGCAACTTCTCCCTGTGGCTACCTACTTTTTGCTATCTAATATTGAGTTACAAAAAATGATAGGCTCATGGATAGCTAGCTATCCTTAATAGTTTCCTATTCACCTGTGAGCCAAAGTGCCATGAAAAATGTGAAAGGGGATTTGGAAGGGCAGATGCCCCATCCCTGGAAACATTCAAGGTCAGAGTGGATGGGGCTTTGAGCAACCTGATCTAGTTGAAGGTGTCCTGGCTCATTGCAGGGAGGTTGGACTAGAAGACCTTTAAACGTCCCTTCCAACCCAAACCATTCTGTGTTTCTATGATTCTATGACATTACAGCTCCACTGGATCACCGCTGAGAAATGACTCCTCGGATGACAGGCAGCCTTCACAAGTCCAGTTTATCCAACATATTCAGGCATCTGTTTGGGCACCTCTTTATACAAAGGGTCTGGGGTTCTAATTTCTTTGCTAACTTGCTTTTATGATCGTTGATATTTTTGTAAATTTTTGTTAAAAACAAACAAAAACCCCAAAATGCAAACCTGCAGCATTTAGCTCCCATTGCATGACTATGATCAGTAATGCAAGCAATTGAGCAGTAATAAAATAGGCTGTTTATGCTCAAATCCCATTCTTTTACATTAGGTTATGAATTTCATAATCTGCAAGCATCTATACCAAAATCTGTCACCTGAATATTTGTAATTTGAGGACTCAAAGCTGTGCTGACTTCTGTGTAAGGAGGCAAAACCACCTACTTGTAAAGGGAAGACACACTCTAAAAAATCCCTCTGGTCTGTAGTGATGCAATTTTGGGACACAGTAGCACAAGAAATATAAATGATACTGGAGTCTTTCATTCCAGACACTCTGTCTCCCTAATGATACATCAGAGTATTTTCATCTAACCTCTCCTGCTAAATCATTGGTAGTATTGGCTAGATATTGATGATAAATGTATCATATTGATAGCTAAATATTGGTAGCTAAATGTATCATAATGCATCATCGTAACACCTCCAATACCTGCTGATAAATGGCTTCAATCTCTTGCTACAACAGCAATTTATGAAAGAATATCATATAAACTTCAAGATAAACTCCCACAATTTGAAGAGATTGCCTCTTTTTACACTTTATAAATAGAAGCAAAGATTGTACATCTCCTTCAGTATACGTGTTGAAATGGTCTAGTCTAATTCCCAACAGGACAAGTATAGAGCTCAAAGGGGAGCTCTTTGCTGTTCTAAATTGTCATAACTCCGGGAGAGCTACAGCAATTTACTCCAGAGAAGGATCTGTCCCCAGGAGCCTGCCTGCTGTTACCTCTCCACCCCTCAAGGTTTATCAGAGTGATTTCTTTTTTTCTCTCTTTTTGCAAGGAACTCTTACCCAAAGACACCTAGCTGCTTGGGGATCCCCAAAATGGAACAGATGAAGAATCCCTTACTTTTAAAAGAAATTATCTTAGTGATCTGCAGCAGGTGCTTCCCCTCTTTCAAATTCTTTCCAAAAGGGCACAATATTAGTTTCTAATCATAAAAAGTCTGAAGACATTTATTCTGTGGTAGGAAGCTTTTATGAACTAGATAAGACACTGACCTGATTCCCCTTTTGGCTGAACTCACATTCATTAACATCTTGTGCTAGGCAGGTGGAGGGGTAAAAAACTCCAAATCAAATCCTGTAAAAATATTTTCAGAAAATTTCAATAGCCATTTTCCATGAAACACAAGTGGCAGGTGCAAAACAGGTGACAGTGAGGCACATGGTTTATAACATTGCTCACATTTCCACCTGTGAGTAGTTAATTTATGTCCAAGATGTACTTGTAAAACCTTTATGTATCACCACCATTTATTTCTGGTATGGAATAAATGTACACATGCATTTCATTTAATCAAGGCAGTGTACAGTCAGGAACTAGCTGACAAAGTGTTCCTCATGATCTTTTAATGTACCTCTTTTTTTTTCTATAATCTCTTCAAATGTCATCTCCTCTTGTCTTCTGTCAAACTGTTGCAACCATGAAAATAATAAATAATACATATTTTGTATTCCAGCAACTTTATACAAGTGCTCTTAACATATAAGCTCTCCAGAGAGACAAGGGAGAGAAAATTTGAATTGTAGCTCTCTTATCTTAAAATGAGTGAGAAACAATTATGTTCCATTTGTGCCACATCCCACAGCCAGTGCCCAGGAGCCGAGGGAGGGAAAAATCTTCCTTTGGTACATACAGCACTAGCATATCAACAGCAACAGTAGATCTTGAAGCAGGGACCCCCAAGAGCCCACAAGGAAGCCCCCAGGAAGTACAGGTCCATCTGTTTCCCTGAGCCACCTCATCTCGCATCCCAGCACTGTTATGATGATGTGGACTAACCCCCACCCAAGCATGGTGGCAGGCCAGGGGTACAGAAACCTGGTTGCAAGAAACCTTGGGAAAGGTTGCCAACGCATGAACAGCTCTTTCTAGAAGAAGAGGACCTTGTTTTCATCGTGCTGAGGGCTGCTGGGCAATGAAGAGAACTTGCAGCTTAAGCTTTGCTTTGCCCTGTGTTTGTGAGCAGGACAGAGTTGGTCCTCCCTTTCTTCCTTCAGATGTATCAAACTCTCAGGAATTTGGCTAGGCCTCCCTGGGTGCTCCTGCCTCTACTTTTGGGATGATGCAACACCCAATTAAAATGACAATTAATAGAAAGTGCCAAGAATCTAGCAGCTTTTTGCTGGCCATGAATACCCTGGCCCATGAGGACAGCTTTAAGGTCCCTCTTGCTCTTCTGTTAGCACAGAGAGAAAGCCAAAAGGGCCTTTATGTGGCCCATAGGCTCCACTGTGCAGAAGAAGCAGGGATTGCTGGAGGGCAAAGGAGACTGATCAAGGACTTCATAATTAAATAAAAGAAATTAGCAAATGCTGGAGTCAGCCACTGTTTCTAATGAAATAGTTTAGGGTAAATAAACATGCATGTGTTTATATATAAAACCAAATTTGTATGGAGGAGATTAAGCCAAACAAACCCTGTCATATTCAGCTACATATTTGTATAGGAAACCAACATATTTCTCAGCTCTCAGTTCCCCTAAATGCACCTGCTTGACTTTGTTTGGTTTGTTTTTTTCCCTTTCTTTCCAGCTGCTCACAAGACCAATAAATGACTAAGTAACACCATTATTGTAAAACAAGCTGCACAGCACAAAGCTGTATTTACTGGAATGATGTCACATTATTGTTTCCATACCATTAAATGTTTACTTTAGGCTTTTTATAACCCTTAGACATATAAAGGTTATTCTTTCAGCCTCAAAGAAATGCAGTAGGAGGCAATTTTCCAAGTGGTGCAAAAAAATTATGCACACAAGTCTCATTATTCATGAACTCAATAAGAAAACTTAGCTCCCTGCCTGCCCCCTCCCCTCCCAGCTTCCTTAGCAAGATGCAGCAAGATTCAGAAAACAAAAAGATAAAGCATCTTGGCCTGAGTCTCAGTGAAAAGATGTTATTTTTCATCAATTATTCTGCATTATGATTTGATTTACTTCATTCCCTGCACATTTTAGGCAAAGACTTTGCAGAGCATAAGGTTAATACATACAAGCTGTGTCATCTACATGCCCTTTTCAGCTGATCATACAAGATTTGGGCTATGTTCTTCCCTTTTCTAACAGCAGAGTGTTTTATTTTATTTGCCAGATAGACACAAAGGAGGAATGTGTCAAAGGTTCCGAAAATCAAGGAATTAAACTCAAACATTCAAAGGTCCCAGCTGTTACTTGAGAAGTGTTACACAGAAAGGAAAAAGCTCTGAATATTATTAATGGCAAATATTACCTGTGATATGCCAGCAACAGAGCTGAGGGTAATCATAAACTCAGAGAACAGGTCACTTACATTATGTTATGTTTGCATCTATTAAGGCACAGAAATCTTCACAGATCGGGGTCAAGAAACAGGAGAACAATGTGCAACATTTCTTGTGATTCTGGAAATAACAGATTTAGGAGATTATGACTGTATTTCACAGGACTGTATCTTACAGACCCTTTTTAGTCTTTACCTGCTCATAGTAGTTTAAGTTTACAATTTTAATCTGGATTAAAAACAGTGAGAAGGAAACCTAGATTTAAATAGCTGATTTTATTTTTGCTTTGATTCATACTTGATTAATTTTCTTGTCACTGACTGGCATAATAATTAACACAGGCTGATTTGCAACCATATTTACAATGTATATTTGACACATTTCAATATCTGTTTTAATTTATCGTATAAATATACACAATGGGATTGTGAGAATTATTGTAATTTGTTCAGATGCTTATGTTTTACATTCATATTGTCTCAGAAAACAACAAAAGACTTTTCTAAATGATTATTTTATTTGGGGTTTGTATCAAAATGCATTGAGGTGGAAACTAAAAACCAATTTAAGTGAATAAAACTGGTTTAATTAAATTGTATTTAACTGTCTTAAATATACAGCACTGGATTTTTTTCCTTGTAAAAGGAAACTTATTTAAAACTAGCCAGATTACTAAATGAATGAAGTGGATACATTATTTAGTGACCTGAGAGATTATTTCCTATCTTCAAGAGCTAATACTTAGATGTCTAACATGCAGATAATTGGCTAGTGAGATTATCGGATGTATCTGTAGGGGCTAGTGCCTCATTTCCCCTGAAGTCAATAGGATTTAGACATTTAATCTGTAGGAGGGATTTTGAAACTCCCACTGGTCATCTGTCTCCATCTCCAGGCACCAAAATATCTTTCGAAATCTGACCCCTCACCATTAGGGTTTTGTCCATGTTATCTTCTTCACCTCTTTTATTCATAGGCTAGAAGAAAAAACATCCTACATTTTCAGCCTTCAATCCATTTCTGAACTTTGCATGAGCAATGCTATTAAATGACAAAAATATTTGCTGTGCCTGCTAGTTCAGCTAAAACAAATATCAAAGGAAACCGAGACTTTTCTGTACAGTAAAACATTTGAAAAAGTGCAAAATCCAATATCAGCATCACAGTAAAGGCAGAAAAAGTAATACATTTCTGTATTTGAAGACATAATTGTTATTTTAATAAAGTCCATGCTGACCTTAGAAATTGAAAGTTTTTCTACAGATTCCCCAAGTAGCTTTGTTTGAGCCACTGAGTAGGAGAATCTTTCTAATATACTGAAATAATGCTGAGAAAAATCTAAGCTTTAATGGAGGTTATCAATGGTTTATATCTGATTTCAGTTTTATTTTTAATGCATTTAATTTGACTAGATTTTTTAATTAAATACAAACATCTATGTTTAGTCTAACCTCTGAGCACCTCTAGAAATTCCCAGCAACGACACTGTGTGCCTGGGCTGCTGGTACAGTCACTGGGGCATTATATCTCTCCAACTAGAATCCCAGTGTAAAAGAAGCCTGATAGACACAGACTAGACACCTAAACCTGACTCAGCTTAATTTAATGAAGATGAGACTTTCTACTAAAGTATAGTTCAGGTGTACATGATATTTCAAGGGTTTAGTTTTCTGTTATGCTCATGTTTTCTCAATGATTAGGAATGATCTCTCCAGTATATACTCTGAAAGCTTTATATATATAAAAAATAATAAATTACAGTCTCAGACCAGCCAGGATTGGGGCAACATGCTGAATAATGTCAAACTCATGCCAGTTTGGTGAAGGGGAAGCATTGCCAAGAGCAAACGCTGCAGCACTGTGTGCAAGCTCCCAATTTATTACCACCTGTTTACATAGGTTCGTTTTTACTTTTACATCCTACTGAGCTTCAAGTTTTGCCTGTTTACTGCTTACACGCTCACCACACTCTGCAGGTGGTGTTTTTTTACTGCTGTTTTACACACAACACGGTGTTACATATCCACAGTCTTCTAACCTCAAGGTCAGTTTACATTTTGCTAACCACCAATTCTTAATTCCTACAATTACCTTTCTGAAAATAGAAAGGCTTTCATTCCTCACTGAACAATAGAAATACAAAAATCCCATTAGACTGGTTTCATCAGGCTAATTTTAGCAAAATCAGTATTTCTATAATATTTACAGTGTGACATTTTGTTGTAATTATTTCTAGCATCTCCTGCACCTCGATGTCCCCTGTTTGTAAGACAGAAGTAAACAGACCTCTGGCTCACCTTTCTTACCCATAAAAAAAATTAATAGTCTAGGAGCAGGACTTCAGTCTTAAATTTGTTCTCCAGTAGATTTCGGATCCTGCAGCTGAGTCTCCAGCACAAGAGCCCAGTTCCTCAGTTTAGGTGCATGCATTTTGACAAGCAGAATTTTAGGGATGGAGAGAACTACTAAGATTGTCTGGCCTAAACCCCTGCACAGATTTCACCTGCTAATTTCTACACTGAGCCTTAACTTGCACTTAAGCTAAAGCATAATTTACAGAAAAATGTCCAGTCTTAAACACTTCCATCTCCCTTACCCATTGGTAGTTTTCCCAGTAGTTAATAGCTCAGTACTTAAAATTTGGCCCTTTAGTTCAATCCTGATTTTGTCTAGTTTGAGCTTGCTGTTGTATCCGTCTGCTCATTCCTTCTGCTGGGTTGTGAACCTACTGCTATCAGAAATTCCTTCTCTACATAGATTACAGACTGACCAAATCTTTTCTTTGCTGACTGAATACCCTTAGCTTCTTGTGCCTTGCTGCATAGGGTATGGTTTCCAGGTACTGTTTCCCTCCCATAGATTTGTTCTGATCCTTTCAAGTTTTGTCTGATTTTGAAGTGTAGAACTGGGCATGTTATTCCAGCCAGAGCCTCACCCTTTTGGCATTTCTAGATATTAAGACTCCTACATAATACTGACATGTCAGTATATTAATGGACAATACCTGCTCTCTGTCAGCCGTGGCATTATAGCTGGGTTCATGTTCAACTGGTTAGTCATGACAACCCAACAGTCCTTTTCTAAGGTTACTGGTTTCCAAGTCATCGTTTTTCAGTCTGTAAGACAGACTTACATTCTTTGCTCCTACATATATGACCCTGACTTTTCCAGTGTTGAAATGATATATTTTTAATTAGTTTATTTCACCCAGCAATCCAGATTGCTTTACAGAACTAATCTGTTCTTATTACTTACAATGTCAACAACATTTGTGCCAGCAGCAGGCTTTACTAGCAATTATCTTATACTTCCTCTCAGGTGATTAATAAATATATTGAATAGCTTAGGCCCGGTGAACGGATTCCTGCAAGAACTCACCAGAAACTCCTACTTTATGACAATTACCCAATTACAACACACCAATTCCCAAGCTATTTAAAGTGTACTAAACTGATACTGTATGGTGCTAAACGTTAATCACAATGTAGTGTGATTTTGTGCCAGTTGCTTTACAGTGTCAGGCTATATCATGACAGTGTTTATCTCTTGTCAATAAAGATTGCTGTCCTATTAAAAGCAGACATTTTTGATCTCCCTTAGACTTTCTAAATACTGCTTCATCTTGATGCCACAGTCTACAGATACTATTTCCTTTTTTACTGACTCATGAGAAGCTTTCAGAACATCACATACAGCACCATAAGGGATATTAGCATGATCTGCCTATTCAGTGCCAGCTACTTTGCAGACCTCCACCTTTGTGTGCTACCAACATGTTCCTGTCTGCTAAGCACTGGCAAAGATTGTTTCTTCATTGGAGAATATTGTCCTGAGTGTTCAGTCTCTGGTAAGAATTGCAGTTTTCAGATGTGGCCAAAAAAGGAGGAATTCCCTTTGCTGGTATTTAAACTTTGCACTGAAGCATGTGATCAGTCAAACCCACACAGATGTCAGTTGATGTCCATGAGTTTCACAGTTTTGCTTTGTATTGTACCATAGAAAAGATTCAATTAAAAATAAAGTTAATAACTTAGGAATCAAATAGACATTGAAGATCAGTTTCAAGACATTTATATAAAAAGTCTTTAAAAATCCTAAATCTTTCTAATGACTCCGGAGGAGATAAATAAGCAAATGTACACTTATATATAAATATATATAATATCTATCTCTTTTTTTTCCAAAGAGATTTATCACCTGCAGCTTTATTCTGTGAGTTCTTTAAACTTCAGATTTTAATTTAATCTTTCACTGTAGATTTTATTATATCCAGTTCTTGTCAAATCAATAATTAATTTTATTTCATTCCAATGAGAATCACTTACACTGATACTTTTATTTTAAAATGAACTATCAATTAAAACAGAAAATCTTCCTCCAAGGTAGGACAAAAAGAGAGCAGCCAAAATAAGGTTAGTGACAGGTTCATAATCAAAATCCCTCTCTCAACTGAGAAATAAACACTTGTGAGGATTCTCAATGTGTTTTACAGTCTTAATGGCTGTCAGGTCTCCCTTGATTGACCCTGAATAAAATCTAACTGGGGGTGACAAAAAAATATGTCCATCAACTTTGCTCATGCATTACAACATAAAAATTGACTGGAGTCATTGACTACAGGTAGCAATGAGCAAAACTACACAAGATAAATACTCTGGTTTGTGGATACTCATTCACTCCACTTTTGTCTGCCACCTTGATTTTTGGATTGGGCATTCATGGATAAAAAGTAGGTGATCTGAAAAAATCGTGTGTGTCTTTTAAAAGACAGTATCATGTTATGTTACTCCCTTCACAGAAATTTATGTTACATGGTGTTAGACCATGGGCTAAGCTTAATGTAACACGATGCATTAAAAACTGCACATCATGATTGTAACGTGTGTCAGAACAATGAATTGTTATATCACATATCTCTTCATTTGTAGGTAGGGCACCCATGGAAATCATTCACAAAGGGATATATTCTCCTTTTCATGCACGCACATAAATCCCTTTTCCTCTCACTACTTCCAGCTCTTCACCTAATGGTTGGTCTGAGCTAGGAAAAACTGCTTTTAAAAAACCCTTGAGTTAGCTAAAAAGGCTTGATTTGTAGCTTAGCATTTATTATAGGCACAGTTTAACCCTCAAAACTGCACGAGAGGGCTGTTTTGTATCCTGTGCTCCCCAGTAGTTATTTGAGGAATCACAGTGCTATGTTCTCTGGCCAGGGTAAACTGTGCTGTCACTATAACTTTGTTGAAGATGAGTTAGTCTCCTGATTTTATACCACCACATCCCAGTGGGCTACTTCCTTTTCACAGAAGCATAGGTGAAATCAGAATCTGTCCTAGCGGTGTTTGGAGAAGGTACAAAGACAGAAACAGGAACAGACTTTGCCCCCGACTCTTTTCAGCTTCTGCCTGGTGTCTCCTTCCTCCTTTACCTAACTTCCTAACATAATTGAGCCCCCGCTATAACAAAACACAGCTCCCACTTGATACTCCATATTGAGTAGGTATCTCACAAACTCTGCAGCAGCAACCCATCTTATCCTTGTCCCATCCTATGGCCTGTACTACTTGCCTGTGTTTATGGTGTTGAGCAATGCTCTAAGCATTTTGGGGAGGATATTTGTGGAGGATAGTTTTGACCAGTGATGATCACCTCATAAAAAAGTGGATCAAGAGGTCTACACTACAAGGAATACTGTTACTATGTGGTATGCTCATAACTAGGGAAATTCATTCTTCTGCACTTAGATGTTGCCTAGCTTGGTGTTGGCCAGCTGTACAGAGGTTAATTTTATCTACTGAATATATGAAAAAAATTAAGGAAACACTACTAACTTTTATTCAAAATCTAATCTTATTTATGTAGTGCCCTTTAGGGAGGCTGAATGAAATTTGCTTTTCCTACAAAACAGATAAAATTTGAAGACTAAATAATTTCCACATTTTGTTTTATCATAAATGAAAATGAAATTATATTAAAACTGCACAGACGGTTTTGATGGATAAACAAAATAGTGTAAAAGCTTATTGAGCATTTACATATTAAAGTAATGTTCTCAGTCCTCAGCTGAAGCAAATGTACATTTGGCAACGCCATGGCCATGGGTTTTTCAAGCTTTCTAAATCAACTGGTAATGGACAAGATGATGGAAACTGCCACTGGGATTTAGCGGACTTTAGAGGTGACTGCACCTCCTTCTACACGGCATGCTCTGACCTCAGCAGTATAGGTGGAAGTGGCATAATACCCCTAATTTGAACTATATCAGCTGACAAACACATTGGTTCTATAGTCTAAATGAACTAGTGGTATAATGCAAAACAGCTCCACTGCAACAGCCCTGTTATTTCAGAAAGTCCCTTACTAAAGCCAAGGGAACAAATTTAAAAGGGAGGAAGGGATATGATGAGAATACAGGAATACTGAGACTTACTATTTGCACATCTTAGAAGTTGTGTGTTTCTTAAGGGTAATCTTTATTTGAGAGACAACTCAGAATTGCTAATATCAGAGGGTCTTGTGGCAAACCGCAATGCTTTTGAGTCTGCTCTTTTCTTGTGACAAAGCATATATGTGGCATTAACTTCTGAAGTTGGTCTTTCATGGAGAAAGTTATGAGTTGTAGGAAATGCTTTGCAGCCTGGTGTGCTCCCTTGCATGCGAATTGGGTACACTGAACATTTCAGATTAAACATCTATTACATTGTTGTTTATGTGTCCAGAGATCTGAGTTCATCAGGCTGATGAGCTGCTTCCAGTCCTTCATTCTTAAGTGAAATGGGAATGACCAGTAATCACTACCTGTGCTCTTATCCAGAAGAAATAAACAATACTTAGCTGGGTTTTTTAGCCAGAAGGCAAAGTATATTGACAGTGACAATCACACCCGCTCAAGTAATTTGTCCAAAACATGTAGCAAACTGCCTTGGAAATATTCCTTATGTGGAGCCAAATGAAAGCTGAGATGACCGGATGACAGTGGTCAGAGGAGAGGAAGTTGTATTCACAGCAGCTGCAGCTTTACGTGTAAGATGATGGGAAGGAACAATACAGAAGAATATGTAAAGATATGTGTAAGGGTCCCACGTACAGAATGACTTGCTCCATACGTCAGCATAGCTAGAGCATTAGCAAATTATGTTTAGGCACCTGCCTTTATGCAACAGTGTGCATATCACGGCTTAGGGCTAATATATCTCATGAAAAGCCTTCAACCCGATGCAGCACAAGCAGAATGCTGCCAAAATTCATTGAAGAATCAACAGTTTCTGTACCCCCCAAAAGGTACAATAAGAGTCACAATTTTCATAACAGAGTGTATTCAACTCTGATGTGACACTAATGCACATGGAAATGTATCTCCAACTGACTAGGCTAGAAATTGTTTCAAAGGAGTCCTGGAAAAAAAAAACCTAAACCCTTTAATTAAAAAAGGAGTGTCTGTCCTGGAAAGCATTATACATACCTTCCTGGATATCCAGATATCCAGACCTTTAGAAACAAAATTACTGGTTTTTAAACTGTTAATTTATAATTTTCAGGTACTAATACAGTATCAATAATAAAGTAGATCATGCTTTTAAACACATTTTACAATATACTTCAGCATCCACCAGTAACACTTTTTTCAAATTATCAGCATATACGCTTAAATATTAATTCAGATTTGGTATATTGTAATCTGTTTAACTACCCGAATTAGCTGTAGGAAAACAATTGCATTCTACTTCTAAAATTCAGTAACTGAGACTAAACACTCAGTGATGTGAGGTAATGCTTCAGGGCTAGAAATAAAACATCTGTAGCACTTGGAAACATGAGTTACTTTTTTTAATATTGCTATTTCTAGACAATTTTTATTTTCATACTGTCATTTGTTCTTGGCCTTCTCACTTATGGAACAACTATGTCAAATATAGAAATGACATCGAAGACTATTTTTGAAAAAATAATTGATGTGTAGATGCATGGTGGTAATGCAGCTTTCCTTGCAGTGGTCTGTATTTTCAAAGTGTATGCAGCGTAATTGCACTGCCTTGTAATTGTTTAGAGACCAGCTTCAGCCCCACCATGACTTGATACAGCTTTCTAAAACCAGATTAATAAGATTTGAGTTTCTGTCGAAGTAAAGGGCTTCATTTTCCCTTGTGCCTGCCAGAATGCTGCTCTCCTTCCTCCTTCTCCTGCACAGGAGATGGTAGGTTTGCATATCAGATACATAATACGTCTGTGAACTTGTCTCCAGATCATAGTAGTTCATGGGGTTATGCAGGCTGTTGATTTTGAGACCTAAGTCTCCCTTGCACAGACAACCTGCTGAGCCAAGGCTGTGTTTCTGCTGACCCAGCTCACAGTTCCCCAGGAAGGCTTGCTGGGCTCTCTAACAGGGGTCACGTTTGCCCTCCTCTGAAGGTAAAACACAACTCCATGGACTCCAGTGATCTTGGCCCTCCCTATGCCATGTCTGAACGGGGCCCAGTGGTGCCAGCCGCACTCCCACGGCTGCACAAAATGCAACATGACATCCTCACAGCCAGCTTTTCTCAAGAGATATTGGTCACTGGCAGTGTCGAGAGTCAGGGCAAGTGACTAACATAGGATGAAAGGATGTCGGGAAAAAAAAAGTCCTCTGCAGACCTTCCCGAACTATACTACACTGAAACGATATTTATTTTTCTCATTTATTCCTTGAAGTAATTTTTCTTCTTACTGATTTAAATGCTCATTCAGGGGAAGTTCTTTCAAACACACACCCAATGGGGTTTTTTTCCAAGAATTTAACCCCTTAAGTGGTTAGCCTCAATTAAGTATAATCATGAAGGAAAACAGCCCTTGATCTGTTGGTTGGTTATAACTCTAGGACTGAGCTGCCAGTGCTAATGTTGCCTCTTTATTTGTTTGTGCCAGTCACCTGACACTGGGGACAGACAGGTTCTTCTGGAGATCCTTGGCAGAATGATGACAGCGCTAAGTTGTACTTAAAATTAAAGCTTTATTTTCTTAACAGAATTTTATGATTTGTATACCACAGAATTTAAGATTAGAACGGCACAGGATATCTACAAGTGGAATCAGTGTAGTACAATTTATAAGTAGTGTAATACAGAATTTTATAACACAACTCATGGTTTCTAACCACCTGGACCCTCTGCAGATCGGGTTGGATCTTGGTTTGCTGTATCAATATAACAATCATAATCTAGACTCGAAAACCATATATAGTCACTTCCTCAGTCCTCGGAGGAAGCAGGCGGCGGTGGAGGCGTCCCCGCCCGCCGGAGTTCCCGCTGTGCTGACATCACCGGGGTCGGGAGCAGGGGGGTACCAGCCACACCCCACCCCGTGACACCAGCTCGGTACCAGTCACGCTACCTCAGAGCAACTCCGGTTGCCGCATCTGAGGGTGGATTCGCACGTTGTCTGCGTGCGTGCTTGCGAACAAATGGCGAAGGAGGCTCGAGGGGCGCCACAGCCCCGCGGGGGCCGCTCCGCACCCGGCCTGGCCCGGCCCGGCCCCGCCAGCCGCTGCAGGGACGCCGCTGCCACTCCGCAGGCCGGACGCCTCCGCCGGGCCGGGGGGAGGGGAGCGCGAAGCCCCACCCCCGCGCCCGGTGGCGCCGCGCAGTCTGGCGGCTCGGCGCATGCGCGGGGTCGGGCTGCGCAGGGCGCTGCGCCGTCCATTCTGAGCGCTCCGCACCTGCGCCGGTGGGCCCGGGCCCGCGCCGCTGCCCGCCATGGCCGACCCGCGCCTCAGGCAGATCAAGATCAAGGCCGGCGTCGTGAGGCGGTGAGTGCGCGCGGGATGGGGGTGGGCGTCGGGCCCCTGTCCCGCCGCGCGCCGCCTTGGCCGCTGGGAGCCGGTAGGGGAGGCCGAGGGCGGTCCCGAGGGGGCGAGCGGAGAGCGGGTTGGGCCCTGCTCTGCTACGGGCTCTGCGTCCTGAGCGGAGAGGCGGCCTTGCCGCGGCCTCCGGGCGCTCGGCCGGGCCGGGCGGAGGAGCTGCCAGCAGCGGCTTCGTGCGTTGCCGGCCGTGCCTGCTGCGCGGCCGGGGAGGTGGCGGCGGTGTTGTTGCCCTGGGTGGGGCCGGCGGGTGGCCGTGGCACAAGTTCTACCGTGGCTACTGGCTTCTGCCTCTCGCGCACCGTCGTCAGGAACAGGCCTTTCCTTTCCGAGACGACAATTAAACGGGGATTTTGTCCTGTGTTAGCCATATTGAGAGGCAAGAGAAGTCACGCTGCCCCGTCAGCAAGCAGTGCAGGCTCGCCGGATACTTTGCCGAGGCATGAAGTCTTACCTGTTTTACCGAAACAACTGTTGAATGGGTTATTTCCGTTATTGCTGCAAAAACGAGGGTAAATTCATCACCCGAGTCTCGATTTTGCCTAGTTTGAACGCAGTCTTAATTTTTAAGAAAAATTGCAGCTTATCTATCAGAATTCCTCTTACTATGACTGCAAACACATGGCTTTGATGTTAAGTATGTGGTCACAGGGGGTTTTGTGAAGGCTACACCCTACAAAGACTGGGTTGGCTCAGGCAGAGACAGGAATTAGTATGTGTGCCAGATCAGAATGTTAAATAGTCCGATTTCATACGGTCAGCTTTGTATTATGACTTACCTAATTTCGGTTAGTAAAAGGCTAACAGTAAGATGGTCACACTTTCTATTACCTGATTAGGTTTGAAAGGTTGGACTTAAAGACTAGAAAAGTAAAATGGGTACAGATTTATTACTCTGTTTATGCTAGGTAAAGGCACTTTTGAGTTCCTAGATGCTCCCCAGATGGGGAGCAGTTCTCAAGCACTGCTGCAAGCAAGAAATTGATTATGTAATTGTAAGGTCATGTTTTCTGTCACTATGCAGGATGTGCAAATCATGAACTTGTGCATTATTTTTAAGCTAGAAAGCTTTAGTGTGGTCTCATTGAGTGGCTTGGTGACTGCCTTTTGCTTTGGGTCCCATTCATGACCCGTATTATGGTTACTGGCTTTGCTGGACAGTAACATTGCCCTCTGTGCGTTTCTAAGCAGATAGTGTTTTGTGCCAGTTCTTATAGACAAAGTATTCTGAGGTATGGGAAGACTAGAATTACTGAGGTTAATGTTTTTACAGACTGTGTATTATTTTCGTTAGCTAAACATATAACTTGTCTAGAGACTTTTGGAAAGCTGTTGTATCTAATAAGACACAGCTTTACTTTTGTAGAATATGTAATTTGTAGAGGTTTCACTACTGGCTTATTGCTGCTGTTTGATAGTTTTACTGAGAGAACTCTGTGATAGTACTGAATAGCATTTCAGGTGACCATTGCTTAACAATAAATCATCACAAAAGTTACCTGAACAAGATTTTTCCTCACATTCATAGATTGAGGAACAATGAGGGGAAGGTCTTTACTAGGCAACAAGCAACTGTGTGGAGACCCCAGCAGAGCTGGTGTAGGCCTGCATGTTCACATAGTGAATGCTGTACTATGTGGCTGTGTCCTCTCAGACATCGAATTGACCTAATGATGCCAGCATGGTTATGCAGATAACTGCATGTGGAGCTAGCTCAGTGTCTATGTGCCACTGTCCCTAGTGTTTCTAGCTTGGAGATCAGCTTGCATGTTCTTTTTCTCCATTTGTCTGCTTCTGCAGTTTAACTGAATCTGAGAGAGCTGAGAGCCAGAGATTTAAGTTTAGTAGTTTGTTGTCCTGTGTGAGCAATTGCTTTACTGCATAGTGTGGCTCTTCTGTTTCTTCACTGGATTTAGGGAAATCCATGGATGCTGGTTTTGATTTTGTTACAAGCTTGTTGCTTCCAAGTTAGAGTTGGTTACTTAAATTCCCACTGAATATTAGTTCAGTTACAGTAATACTAACAAAGTTCAAATTATAGACAGTCAAAATTAGCATATGCGGTTTCTAATGTTTTGGGTTTGGTTTTAATACTACCCTTTCCCTGATGTTTTATATTCACCTTTTTGCTGGCCCTCTGGGTCCTAAGGCCAGTGCTTCAGTGGAGGGGAGGGGACAAATTCAAGCAAGTCCTCAGCATCTCACATCCTTTGTTGAGAGGAGTGTGATGGTGGTTGTTTTGTACTTCTCAGAGTCTGCATTTAAAAATGCATATTAAAATTCACATCATAGTTTTTCTTCATTGTTTTGTGCTCCACATTTTATCTGAATTTACTGCATAAGGTGTGTTTCACATGTGTTGAACAGTTTTTCTTTGTTATCCTAAAACTGGTTTTAGACATCTTTCAGGGTTTCATTTCTTTGACCAATATTTGACTATTGGTGAGTTGTTTATAGTAACAGAGCATTTCAGCATGTTCCTGTGCCTGTGTTTTCAAGGGCTCTGCTATCATCCCATCTTCCTGCTCTCATCAGATTTGGTATTTTATGCTGCTTTTTTTATTCTAAGTCAGAAATAGCTCATTTTTGTTAGTAACAAAAATCAATACAATAGCATTATACCACATGATTGTACAAAGCTGAGTAAAAATTAAAACAAAGCAGGTAATTGTTGCCTAGTCATAACAGTGGTTAAACTTAAACACGTAAAAAAAGCTCTAGGCTAGCCAAGACAAGTCCAGGCAAAGTCTGACTGTTCCTGAGAATTTGTTTTGTGAGCATAATACAAATTCTGTGGCCTCTTAAAAACAATGCTTAATGAGTTACAGTACGTTTCAGAGGTACTGTATAGGTGGGCATTCCTCTGAGCTGAAACAATATCCACTTGTGACAAGAGAAGTCTTGGTCCATGATGGCTTAAGCTAATCTAAGTCTGAGGGACTGTATTATAGCCTCCTTCTTTGTGCCCTGCAGAAGGACTTGTGTGGCCACCTATCTGTATATTTCAGGGAGCTGATCCACTGAAAAATAACCAGGACTGAAAAAAAAAAAAGTTATTTTGAAGGATAAGGCCTTCCTGGACCAGTTCACCACACAACTGTATGTGTTTCAGGGCTAGTACAAAGCAAGGGATGAAACATTTGGGGAAGTGATACAAATGCCATCAACAGGTTTCAAGTTTGCTTTTGGAGAATGATTGTGTGAATAAGCAAGTAAACTTAGCTTATGTTTGTTGTGTGGTAACAATATGCACATCAAAGTTACTCTGGCATGCTGTGAGTGAAGGTAACTTAAAAGGGGGGGGGGGAGGGGTGTGCAGAAAAGGAATGTTCGGAAATTCCCTGCCGGGGATATGATACAGCAGCAGCTTCCACTTCTGTGATGGTTGCACACAGGTACAAGAATATGACTGTCCCACTCCACCCTTCTCTGACTAGAAGCCTAGTTATGTACTCTCTACTACAGTGGGCATGTGGCTTGAGTCAATTTAGGAACATTAACATTGTCCTCTTATTTTGGATTAGAACAACTATATAGGTATTTGTTCCCAGTGTGTGAAAAGACTGACGTAGAGGCTTATTAAACATGCCATAAAGCGACTGACTTAACACTTCAGTTAATTTTGCTTAGTTTTTTTTCCTGCATTTGCAGTTTAGAAAAGCACTTGAATTTAGCTGTAATACTGATTTTTCAAGCACATTCAATGCTCAGGCTATAATTGTGTATCAAAAAAGATAAGGGTCAAGAACCATTAGGATGTATTGAGCTTTTTTGACATTTCATTTGTCTTTTTTTAAATCATCTGCTGTAGCAGAGTCTTTCCTCTCACTAGTTACCTAACTCATCACTTTTTTTCAAACTAAGAACAAAGCTGCTGTTCTGCTTTGGGATTATTTTTTTTAGCTGTATATCATAAATTCTTTGTGTACCCCTCTCAAGAGACTATATTGTAGATCATGGGTACTCTACTTGCCTTCATGTTTATTACATTGCTATATATCAGTGAAAGAAATTTAAACTAGGAATGGAGAGAACCTTTTGCTTTTTTTGACAAATCTGATAGCCAGGCTGTTGGTGACTGCATACTTTCATTAGTTTGTCATTCAAAAAACGTAGATTTGATGAGCATGAATAATAACATTTGCTG
The DNA here is from genome assembly GCF_047716275.1 of Strix uralensis. Taxonomy (NCBI): domain Eukaryota; kingdom Metazoa; phylum Chordata; class Aves; order Strigiformes; family Strigidae; genus Strix; species Strix uralensis. Next base: position 15,408,447 of record NC_134012.1, read on the forward strand.
TATTTGTTGCTTATGTCCTAACAAGCAATATCTTCTGGTTTAATTCCTTCAAAATAATCTTACTCTCAAGTAAATCCAGACAACCTGCTGGGTAGCAAGGGAATTAGTTAAAAAAAAAAACTTCTAAAAGTATCTTATTCTCAGATTGGCAATGATTTTAAAAACTACTGCAAACAAAGTAAGTTGGGTCATGTGAAAATAGCACTGACATTTGCCCATGGTTTCTATCTGATTAAGTGGAAGTGACACCAGTAGATTAGAATGAGACTAAGACAATTCACATTGCAATTGTGTTAGTTTAACTTTAACAATCTTTTAACACTCTTGTTTAAATGTGGCTGACGTACCATAATTACAAATCTACAAGCCTTGATTATAGAATTTTACATCATGAACCTATGGGGAAAGTGTATTGATTTTTGTGAAGCAGCTCTTTTTTAAAACCACCTTTCTAAAACAATGGAATCTTCCCAAGACTGTTCTTTTGCCTGTTCCACTGGTGTCGATACTGTTTTTTCTCTTTGTAAAATATCATCATATTGCCAAGCAATTTACACTGTGATTTTTCTACCTCCCTCAAGCACAGAAAGTTCTGCAAGTTACACAAAACTATTGGTCTATTTTAAAATACAAATTTGAACACTTCTTTTAAATTGAATTATTTTACTGGTGAGTTCAGGATATATTTTGTGGAAGTGAAGTATGAAGTATTGCAGAGAATGCAGATATTCCTCTTGCTGTATGTTGACTCTGTCGCTAATTCAAGCACAAAACTAAGTTCATTTTCTTGGTTACTCAAGAGATTTGCTATTTCTGCTGTAAATCACAAATTTTCTCAATCTTCTGTCCACCATATGAATTATGGTTGCTTTCTTTCTTGTTTCCCATTAGCCATAGGCACTAGCTCTGATTCGTTTTATTAATATATTGATAAGAAATTCATGTCTCCTTTATCCTCATTATTAATTATAAGACTGTGTGCAACAACTGCTTGTTAGCTCAGTGAATGGGAAAGGCTGGGATATCCTATACAGGTATTGAGGAATGATCTGCAGAGCTGCTCAGCTGTACTGAGTCAGCATGATGAAGCAATTTAATGTGTGTACACTGCACATCCAAGAGCTCAGGGCTTCAGGAGGGTGAACATACTGCATGCACTGTTGAATACAATCTGATTCTATCCAAATTAAATAACCCCTCTCGGAGTGCAGGAGCATAGTGCATCTGTTGTCTAGGGCTGTCACCAGCTGAGTCCTGGAGTCTTAAACTTGGGTTCACTGCTAGCCAAATGTGCTTGTTGTGGTCCAGAGCTACTTAGATGTAGTGCTCTTGGCATAAGGGTTAGATACAGGAAGTCCTGAGTTGGCCCTGCATTTGAAGGCTGCTTCAATCTAGTAGGCTTATTAATTTAGTCTCTGTCACACATAAAAAAAATGCTTTATGTGAACTGGCTGAGAAGAGAGTGTACCTGCATTTGCATAGTGCTGTCCGAGTTAACATCTGTGGCATACATAATCACCAACCCAGGTGATTAGTTGAAGGGTAATTGCAAGTTGACTCTAGTCTCCAGAAACAAAACTACTTGCTTGAAGGGGTTCCTGTTTCCCTGTGTTTTTCAATGCATGCTTTCTTTTAAACTTCAGGAATACCTAATACATATTTTAAAAAGCTGGGAGAAGAGTGCAGTGGTTGCTGTGAAAATTGCATAGTGTGTTTGGTTTTTTTAAATGGTTTTAATTCCATTTGTTTTACCTTTTGAGCAGACCTAAACACTGGTTCCTTTTTAGAAGTATCTCACAGATTTAAATTAGTAAGGGTCAGATCTGTAAAAGATTGCCTCCTTTGCATTCCTTCCTTCATCCCATTACCTTTAAAAAAAAGAAGAAAAAAAAGCCTTTAGTGAAATGCATGATTCTGGCATCTTGAGGTTTTTTTGTGTTTACAATAATCTTCAGACCCCTGAGGAAAAACTGTCTTGTGCATGTCCATGGTGACCGTAGTAATCTACTGATGTCATCATTTTAATTGGCAAAACTATGTTGCACACCATGTTTATCACCATAGATGCCAGTAGTGATGCAATATTAAGGAGGAAGACATTTTTTTGAGCAAGAACATGTGGAAAACTGTTGCATTGCAACCTTAAATTCTTTAAGCAGTCTTTTAAAAGTTTGGAAATATAATAATTACAGTTGCTTGGCAACCATAGTTTGGTGCCATTATGCATATGTGTAGTACTGTTGTCTTGTTTTTGACTGTACATACTTTTTTCATGGCATTCTTAGTCATGGCATGGAGCCATGTATTCACCTGTGTGGATAAAAGTTACAAATAACCATTTTGTGCTAAATTAGAATGCGGATCTGTGGAAAAACTAAAAAAATAAATTTATGGTAGTGCTTTGTATACAGAAGATGAGTTACAGCTGCCCTAAGAACCATAATCCACCCTGGCTTGACTTTGAGTTAAGTAGTATTAAATTATCATATAGGTGAAAATCTCATTCAGGATCAGGAGGTCCATCATATTTTCTTTAAACTCTATTAAGTCTTTTTCCTGATGCATTGTGAATGGCCTACACACGTAATATGACCGTAGTTCTATTTGGTTTTGCTCATTACTGTAACACTTTCAGTTGGTGTCACAATTTAACCCCAGTCAACAACTGAACCCCACACAGCTGCTTGCTTACTCCCCCCTGGTGGAATGGGAGAGAGAATCAGGAGAGTAGAAGTGGAAAAACGTGGGCTGAGATAAAGAGAGTTTAATGGGTAAAGCAAAACAAGGAATTAATTTACTGCTTCCCATTGGCAGGCAGGTGTTCAGCCATCTCCAGGAAAGCAGGGCTCCATCACATGTAGTGGCGACTTGGGAAAACAAACGCCATCACTCCAAATATCACCCCTTTTCTCCTTCTTCCCCCAGCTTTATATGCTGAGCAAGACATCCTCTGGTATGGAATATTCCTGTTGGGGATCAGCTGTCCTGGCTGTGTCCCCTTCCAACTTCTTGTGTACCCCCAGCCTACTCGCTGGTGGGTTGGTGTGAGAGGCAGAAGGGGCCTTGACTCTGTGTAAACACTGCTCAGCAATAATGAAAACATCCCCATGTTACAAAGTTTCCAGCACAAATGCAAAACATAGCCCCATACCAGCTACTGTGAAGAAAATTTACTCTATCCTGATGAGAACCAGTGCAGTTGGTTATCCCTGGGGAGTGGCAGGGAGGGGAGGAAGTAGATTCTATGCTTTTTCTCCAAAACAGGTCTTGATTGAAGGTGATGACTGGGTTATAGAAGTGAAAATGAAATGGAGATCTGTGGTAACCCTAATTGTTGCCACAACAGAGGCTCTGTTTCTTGTTCTTCATTCTCTAGAAGTGAAGTTCTTAGCATTCACAGCTTTGAACTTCTGTCCCATTCTATTCCATGCCATTGTCTCCTAGAATTTTTGCCACTCCAGACCCTCACTCTCCAACTCTTGGCTTCAGCGTATCAGAAATGCTCTTTCAGCTCTCTTGATGGAGTAACCCTTCTTTTCTTTGCCTCCAACCATCCAAGTTGCTTCTTGCAGTACCTCAGCAAAATCTTGATTCCCAGCCAGCATCTTCTGCTTTTTGACTAGTCCATTATTTAAGAGCTTTCATCCTGGTTGCATCTATTGGATTCTTCCATTCCTCTGCCCGTGTCCGTGTTCCCACTGACTGCTGGCATTCAGGGATGCCCTAGCCAGCCAGACTTTCTCAGCAGGAAAAAAGGGAAACTTGAGTTGTTAATATGGCAAGGGTTTAAAAAAATCTGTAGGAATGTATTGCAAGATCAGGGAAATATCTGTGTTGAGAAGTAAGGACAGAATGCAAAGCCCTGGAGATTCAGATAAATATCTATTAACAAAGATGCTATAACAATGTCAAAACTGAGTAATTTTTAACTTGAAATAATTTTCTGACTTCAAAAAAAACTTGTAACTGATTTCCATAGTCTTCACAGTAGTAATCCCTGACAAAAGCCAGCTTGCAAAGTTAACCTGAAATGTCATGGTAACTCAGTTATGTAAACTGTAGATGCAGGATTATGCATATGCTTGTGTATGGTTACATCTTGACTCTTAAAAGAGAAACTTTATTTTTTGTGATGATTTTGTCCCTATCAAGAAAATGAATGCATAAACTTGAAAGATCCTGTCCAAATCAGAAAGTAGTCATTTATGGCTAAGAAAACATGATGGTATGTGATAACTGTGTCAAATATTGTATTTCTTTCCTCCCTTCATCTACCTTCCTTGACTTTTCCTCTTAGGCTCTAGTCTGTAATGCATGTGTGCTTATGTAGCCCTAGTGAACCTGAGAATGCATGTAAGTAATTTGCAGATTTAGGACCTGATACTTTAAGCTCTGCAGGTAGTGATTAGCACAGTGCCAATGTTACTGCAGTTGTTGAATTACTTGTGCTATAACTGTGTGTAGTGTTGATACATGGAATTTATTATACTATAACAAAAAAAAGCTGTACCCTGTACAGTTACACTATTACAGATTTTTAGATTTGAACTAAGTCAGTATAGGTATTTCATTATCTAGTCAATACATGCTTCAGATTTGTGTTTTTTGTGTGCTTAGGTTGAATCCATGGCATACTAGCATATACCATGGTTAATAGTAACATTAGTTTTGAAGAGATTGTCATGGTTTTAACCCAGCCAGCAGCCAAACACCATGCAGCCACTCACTCTTACCTGGGGGATGAGGGGGAGAATTTCAGGGGTAAAGGTAGGGAGACTCATAGATTGAGATAAAAACAGTTTAATAATTGACATAAAATAAAACAATAATAGAAAGTACAAATGGGTAATGTGCAATGCAGTTGCTCAGCACTCACTGACTGATACCCAGCCTGTTCCCGGTTAGTGATCCCGGAGAAGCCAAGATCCTGCAACCGCAACGTTGGAAGCGAGAGAGAGCCCCCCGCTTCCTGACCAACCCTCCTCTATATACTAAACAAGACACACGATATGGAATATTCCAATGGCCAGCTTGGGTCCAGTGCTCTGGCTGTGGTCCCTCCCAGTTTCTTGTACACCTTGGACATGGGGAGTTGGAAAGTCCTTGATTTCATAGCAACAACTGGAAACATCAGTGTATTATCAGCATTCTTCTCATATCAAATCCCATACTGAATCCGAAACACAGCACTGCTCTAGCTACTAAGAAGAAAATTTAACTCAATCCCAGCTGAAACCAGAACAGAGGTGCGTGTCATTTCAATAGTGAAGCTATTCAATAGCAAAATTGAGAAATTCCCTCTCATCTTCAGAGCTACACTGAACTTGCTCAGTCCAGTGAGATAGGTGTTTCTTGTGTTGATTTTCCTAATGCTGGAGAGCAGTCTTTATTTGGTGGCTTAAGAACATGGGTGTCATTCTAGCTCATGTAGAACCTGATTTGTTGGCAATTGCTGGAGTTTGGGGAAAACATATAAAGAGTAGTTGCATGTAGTTGCTCTGTCCTTGTACCATTTTACTATTTTTATTCTAGGCATCCACCAGTGCTTCCTGCCTGTGACTGTAGCTCAGGAGGGTGGAATCTTTGTCTACCTTGTACAGAGAATCTTAATTTCACTATGCATTTGGAAAATGCATGTTGTACGTACTTTTTTCATCTGCCAGCCTTCAGATAAACTGTGTGCCCTTCTTATGATTGGAGGGGTAGATTAGCTTGCTACTGCTAATGGTGAAACTACAGGAGATGATGCTACTGTTGACTTATAAGGACCAGGGTGGGAACATATGTACCTTTGGGGAGTGAGAAAGGAGAGGAATTTGAGGCTCTTTCACTAGCAGCAAGAAGTTAGAACAGCCTAAGCTACTTGCAGCTCTGCACCCTAAGCAGAGTAGGAGTGAAGACCCTTGAGAAAGCAGTGTCATTATAAATTTGGAGGTCTCATCTCCCTCTCCCCCTCTTCTGTTCTCTGGTCTCTGATGCCAGTCAAACCTTTTGCTGAGCTTGCTCGATTTCTTAACCCAGAAGAAAAACTGTCAGATTTTTTGTTTCTTACTGTGTTAAGTTCCTGCTGTTTTGGTGAACTGAATTGGCTCATGGAGAGATCATTTGAGCATTAGTGCTGACAGAGACATAGCTGTTGGGGGGTGGGAGGGAAGACCTCTGTGCAGCAGTGGTCAGCTTTTTGACTGTCTTGAACCACCTTGTGTTACTTTGCTTTTCAGCTTGGGGAGCTGAAGTGGGTGAGAGAAAGTGAGTAGAAGAAGATAAATGAGGAAGTAAATCATAATGGTATGGAAAAGGAAGTTAAACTACTTTTTTTTTTTTTCTTCTACCTTAAGATTCTCTCAACCCCTTTGAACTCTACTGGGTTTAGTCTGCAGCTTTGAAGTAATACAACTGTGATTTTTACACAGAACACGCAAATTGTGAAATCAAGTGATGTGAAAGTGAAATGTGTAAAGGATCTTAAAAGGGCAGCAGCCACAGCCAGGGACTGATCTATTGTCTATTAAACATTAATGTTTAGTTTTGTTCTTCAGTGTTAAAAAGTCCTTAACTTGATTTCTAGAGGCAGGTATACCACAGGAAATGTCACTTTAGGCTTGATTTGTTTCTTTATACTCTTTCCCTAGTAGCTAACTACTGGCTGGCACTGGAGACAAGGTCCAGAATATTTGGATTTTATGTTTCTACTTTTTCATTTTGAAAGACTGGGGGAAGCTAGTAAAATACTATTATTTTGTTTGAGTTATTCTTTCTGTGTTTCTAGGGGTGTAGACTTCTGCTTCAGGATCCATGAAAAATAACTAAGGAAAACAAGCTGCTTGTCAGTAGATTTAAACCAGATATGTGGGAGTCTTCACTTCCACTGACCATCTAGTGGAAGGTGTCCCTACTCGTGGCAGGCAGGTTGGAACTAGGTGATCTTTAAGGTCCCATCCAACCCAAGCCGTTCTATGATTCTGAAAAGAGCTATTGTAAGTGGAGACTTAAAGTATGAGAGTAAGCTAGTATTAGTAGTATGTAGTTGTTTCAGTTTTTACTTATTTAACTTTGAATGTCCAAGGAGAGGAAGGACTTGAGACTTTTTGGTCAGTAGACTTATTTTAAAGGGGGAAAATGGAAGGAAAATTTCAATCAGTACTTGGTACCTTAATTATGTACCGGGTGCTGTGAATCACAAGCTCTCACATCCTTCCTATAGTCCATGGAAGTGGCGTGCTTGCTAGAAAGCAGAATGGGAATGGAAACTGTAACAGAATGTATCAGGTGAAACTTCCTTACAGATTTTGCATTTTTTTAACACCTGACCTGACTGCAAAATATATTGTACGATTATTTTAGCTTGTGGTTGTCTATTTGTTCTAATTATTAAATCACCTACTCTTCATAGCGATTTTGTTAATTTTTAAAAAAATCATTACTATCTTAAAATTTGAGGCCTTATTTTGAAACTCTAGGATAGAGATTGAAGGTGTGAAGAAAAACTTCAGCATACTGAATGCATGTAGAGAATTTAAAGAACAGATCCATGTTGACTTTGAATGTTTAGATCTTTGTAGACTTCTTGAGCAAAACTGGACTTGAGATCTGTCTGCTTCTCAAAGACTTTACCACATCTTGTAGGTGGTGTAAGAAAGTACTTCTTTCAGAACAGATCAACCTTATGGGTACATTTTATGTTATAAAACTATGGGCAGCAGTTTGCAAATGTAATTTAGAGGAAGACTCGGCCCATTCAGGAACTTGTGGATGGTAACAAATGAAGCCTTTGTTTTATTGGGCTGTGACATCTTGGTTTGATCATAAGAATACCTTCACATCTTCCAGATAATACTTTTGTACAATATTTTTGGCACAAAAAATTGCACAACATCATAATGCACATAGATGGTTAAGACATTCCTGTGGGTATCCATGAATTTTGGCAGCTGTTAACTCTGTATGTCAGGAAGCAGGAGAGTCTTGGGAAACACACTGGCCAAATTCATTGGAGTGAATGGCATGTGTGCTTGCCTGGCAAATATAATTTCTAAAGAATGACACCAGTATAAACTATCAGCACATGAAAATGGTAGAACACTTGAACTGTCTCAGAGCATCTCTGAGGATTCACGTTAATATATCTAGTTCTGTTTAATTAATAAATAAACACAGAGTCCAAATAAATACCTAAAGCAGTCTTTTCAGAATTTGAGAAATCCAGTGCCCCTTTCAACACAAAGTTCAAAATAGAATGGACCTATGTTGGACATTGCCCTTGC
>NC_134012.1:15421710-15449210 GCF_047716275.1 Strix uralensis
GTGTGTATTGCCACAGCCCAACTTACATCAACTGTTGTGGAGACACAGTTTAAGGCTATTTTAGCAAAACAATTTTTGATGATGTGAACTCTAACAAAAGCAAGGAGAGTTCCTCGTGGCAGAATCAGTATACTCTCTTTGGAATTTTTTCTCAAGCTATTACTGCAGTGGTGCTCTTGTGGCAGCTTCAGTTCACAAAAGGTTCTTGTCACCCTAGTTGCATTTGGTTCATCCTCAGCAGCACTTCTAGTAGGGCACTTAACTGTGACAAGTTAGGAATTTGCTCTGATGCACTAACATGATCATGGATCTCTCTTAGACATTTATTCTCTTTTCATTTGTATAATACATTCTTTGCTTCTTGGATCTGATTATGTTCTTTTGGCTGTTAAGCTCTCCTTAAACAATCTTATATAGGCTGATCTCATGCTTATTGTTGTTTGGGAAAGGATTTTCTTTGGCATACTGTCAGGTTCGTAGTAGCATCTCAATGTTTATTTTGGTCCTGAATTAGCTGATCAGAAATTACTTCGTTTTTCTCCAGATCCTGAAGGATGTTTTGGTTCAGATCTAGCATTATGTAATCCAACATACACCTGATGAACATATACCCAATGAACAAAGCAGGAGATGCAACAGCAAAATTGCAGTAATAATAAAGTTTGATAATGGGATTTTGCAGTGTAAAAATTACTGTAGAGCATCAGACTAGACTACCTTAATAGTACCTTCTGATCGTCAAAATGTTTTACATTACTCTTGAATCTATGCTTGATAGCAAAAAGCATCCTGCTCCCAAGTATGGGTCCATTATTAGGTTTAAAAGATGGATTCTTTTCCCTTTGAAAGGTAAGCCATAAAGAAAACTGCTATAGTGTTACTTTTGTCTATAACCCCCAAACCAGCATCAAGGTAAGTAGAGAAAATACTCAAAGGAACACAAAACTATGAGGCTACTGTATAATTTGGGAATTTTACTTTTCATTATTTTGTACAGAAACTAGTATGGAAAATAATGCATTTGATGGCATGAAATGTAGTGATCAGGGAAAAAAATGTTCTGGGATCAGAGTTTGCAAACTTGAAAGTGCTGTTTCTTTTCATTTACATGTGGTAACTTTGAAAAAAGTTACTAGTAAGGATGTCTGTCATTATTCACCTACTAATGCAGGTGTAGTCATGTTACTTTGTAGTGAATAGGAAAGAGGAAAGACCACATGACTGTAACAGCCAATATAGGTCACTTGCAAAAGTGTCAGAACCTGGATGATGTTGAGAAAGTCTGGCAAATGCTGATCTAAAAGCCAGTGATAACAATGTTGTCTTTGCAGACATCTTGTTTGGTTTTGGCTACCAGTGATGTGAGGTCTTTTTTGAGATAGATAGCTTTCCTCTCTATACTACTATCTTTATTAGCCATCATCCAGATCTATAAGGCAGCTTATCTGTTTCTGTTATATATTTGAAATGAAGTACTAATATATATATATTTTTTAGGATAATATATATGAATAAGCCCACACAGAATCTTTAAAATTATTTTTAATTTAAATTACTCTCATAAGAATCATTATACATCATAGCTAAATTCAGCATTTCCTAGATGCAGTTTTTTGCAGTGGTTAAGAGCCTTTTTTAATAAAACTGTGTATTATCTTACAGGGCTGCAGCTTTCGGGGTGGGAGTGTTGTTATCAGTGGGGTAACTTTTTACTGTAATAGAACCAGATTAACACAATCACTTGATTTAATTGCAGACTGGCAAAAGAAAAAGTTATGTATGAAAAAGAAGCAAAACAGCAAGAAGAAAAGATTGAAAAAATGAAAGCTGAAGCATGTGATGATTATGGAATTAAGAAGCAGGTAAACTATCCTAAAACTTGTTTTATAAAATCCTTCTTTGCTTTCATTTAATCATAGTCATCCTTAAATAAATTAATCTCCTGTACCTCTTCCCAGACTCCTGTTATACAAATACTAGACTAAAAAATCCTGTCAATTATAAAAGTCATAATAAGTATTTGTAGAAATTTCCTTTACTCCAGAACTGTCAAATTATAAGGAGACTGCATATGGATTACTTAGCACTTGGTGTCAGGATGGTTATCACTCACTACACACAGTCTGTATGAGGCCATCATGAACTCTCTCAGAAATACCAAGAACCTGAAAATACATGATCTGGATGCATTTAGATAAACTAAGTGCTTGCTGCTAAGTGCAAATGTTACAGTGAAGTGAGAATGTTTGATAGTTAATATGAAGATGAAACATTTCAACTCTGGAGTATACTAGTATCCCCTTGGTAAAATCACAGACCTCAGAGATCAGTGGGTATGCAGCTGCTCCTAACAGCTGCTAGAGTTTGTAGTGAAGTCATGACTAGCAAGGTGCATGCTGTAGTTTCATCTGTTCAAGAGTATGGTTTAGTGTCACTATTACAATATGATTAAATTTTTCTTGGAAGGTTTCCCACAAAGGGCAGTGGTTGCAGACAGCTGGTATATGTCCTTTTGCAAGAAGGAGGAGTGTCAGCTTTCCTTCTTACTGGGAGAAGGCTTGCATTTAGGAGACTTGCATTTATTCTTTACAGAATTGTGGCATGTATGTGCTTAACTGTGGCCTTTATATTCTTTCAACTAAATATGTTATCTTTTAACTATGTTTTTTCCCAAGCATTTCCCAGATGTTTTCTCTTAAATCTTCACAGAAACTGAAACTGTAAATTAAAATTATTTTCAATTCTTTCAGTAGTCTGATGGTGTTGTGTTATAAAACCTAACCTACTGTTCTCCCATCTTCATTTTTAAACAGTGGAAGAATCAGTTAAATCTCAAAGATAAAAATTAACAAAAACAAGATAGGAGAAAGCCCTTTTAGAACAAGCTAAAACAACTTTTTATTAAGTTCGGATTTCAGTTCATATGTATATGTCCTATATACTTGGTGTATAGGTATAGGTATAACTTGGTTGCTTTCATTATGCCATGGGAAAGAAGTACAAATCAAGAATTTGTAATAAAAATAAGAAATTGTATTTATAGAGCTGAGCTGTCTTCTGCCTCACCACTGACTGAGACTCTACGATCCTTCAAAATAGTAGTCTTTCTGAAGATCCTCTGGGGCTAACAAGAACTAATGAATGCAATTCCCACTTTTAGTGTCCCCCATTCATCAGATTATTTGACTGCACTGTGGTATTTCCACAGTGACCTGCAAGATATCATCAAAGTCAAAAACAGCGGAGGCTGTGAACTTCTGCTGTGAAGTAAAATGTTACACACTACTTGAAGGTATTCTTGGAGACCAGTGACAAAAGCCTTCACAGAGAACAGTCTTGATTCACTCAGAAATTACCTCATCCACTTTGAAAGCCATCAATTCTTCCAGTGACATCTTCGCTTGTTCTTTTAGTGCACTTTGCATTCTGTAAGTTGTTAATATCTTAGGTTATGAAGAATTTGGAGGCTCAGAAAGAATGTGCACACTTTTCATAGGATCAAATCTGTTACTCTAAAGAAAATTGTGTATAATCTTGAGTTTGCTCAGAACTGTATTTTGGATAGGGTTAATACTTTGAGATGTTCTTCAGGAAAGTTATATGTAGTTACACATTCTAAGACTTGCTTTTAGTTAATAATTCCTAATCTGAATAACTGTATTTATTTAAAAATATGATTGTAGTCTTTATTTCAGTAATGAAAAGCAACATTTGGGGGATGGGAATGAATTCACTCATTTGAGACTAGGAGAATAATTTTAACTATTATTTTAGCTGAGATATCAGCTAAATAAGGTATGTATATACAAACTGATCCAGAATTGAGGGACGGATGCCTAAAAAGCTTAAAAGCATTAACTACCTCTTGATGTACTACTATTCTCATTTAGCTTTCTAGTTACAACTTTGCAGTAGAACATAGGGTTTCATAGTACAGAAGTGACTACAGAAAATTTTACTTTAAAATTAATAGTACCATTCCTACAGCATATGTAGACTTTAGGGTGTGTCTGGTCTGTAAGGAGGGATCAGTTCCTTTGTAAAACAGTTAGGGTTTGACTCAGTATTTTTCACCTAACTCCTTATGCAGTGATGCAGCTTGTGGTTCCTGTGAACTCAAGTGATCTCTAGGCACGCTGAGGCAATGACCAACTGGGGTAGTTGACAGTTGTTAGATCCTAGCCTTCACCTGTGCTGTCCAGAAAGACTTATTTAATGAGGAGCAGATACAGTATCAGAGAAAACAAGGACAGTTTTCTTGCAGTGCTGGTATATGCTGACTCATGAGTGCAGACTAATGATAGGAACCAGTACGCTTCTCTATTTCTGTAGTGGTTGATGTGTCTCGTACATAAATAAACATCCTTTCCCAGCTCATGCTTTTATCTTGAGGCTTGTGAGTATGGGAAAAGCCTGAGATACCTACTTCTTATTTCCTTTCAGTGGGATTGTAGATATACTCTGCTGGTTTTGTTAACTGTCAGCATTTTTACTGATAAGAATACATAAAGTACATCTTGCTAATACACAGTTTTTTACAACTATTAGTGAAAACAGTGGTATTTCTCTTGCTTTTTTGAGTGAATGGTAGAGTATGTCCTGAAACAGCTAAGAAGAAATACATTTGGAAACAATGTATATTGTTTTGGATAATTATTATGAAAGATGACAATTTGTTGCTAATCTATTTTCTCGATGAGTTCTCACTGAAAAGAAATTGTAAAGTTTGTAAAGATTATTTTCATACCTTTTTTTTCCTAAGAATGGATGATCTTTACTTAATCTCAACTCTAGCTCTGGTTGCTTAGGTAAGGAGGCAGTGGAAATGCTAATTAAGAGTCCAGTGCTCCCCCTTATATATTTGGACAGTATTCTTAACAAGCAGAGTTTGTATCCTTACAAGCTAGCAGCTTGGAATTCTCTCTACTAAGTACAGGATAATATTCCTAACGTACAGCTGGTATTAAAAGTGCTTTCAAACTTTGTTTTTATTGCCTGATGGGCTTTCTGAAAGAGACCAAATGGTAAAAAATCATCACTGTGATCTTCCTTCTTCCCTTCTGTTTTCCAAATACTGTTTTCCTTTTTATGTAGGCAGGTGTAAGTTCCTTTTGGATTCCAGACTTTATGCTGAAGATTAAAGGCACTCATGCAGTATTTGGAATAAGTTAGTATGGCAGCATTCCTATGGTAGAAGAGACTTGCCACCACGATGGGACATGATTAGTTTTTTCAGCTGGGCTCACTTTTCCTGTGTTCTAGAGGGAGGAAAAGATCTAGACTTGACTTTTCTCCTTCTGTCTATCTAGGGAACTTTCCATGTCTGTTCTGGTTCCAATTTTAGCAGAAATACTTCCACAGGTATTTTGTATTTCACCTCCACAAAATAGATGGGGGATTCCTTCCCTTCAAGCTTATTCTAAAACATCTCCTAACCACCCTGCTACCTTTTAGCAAAGCATCCATTACATTAAGCACAGATTCAGGATCTATATCTTATCTTAACAAGCAACCAAAAAAATCCCAACCCCCTCAGCCTCTTCCCCAAGCATAACTTGCCCTGGAAAAAAGATGGGGGGGAGGAGCAGAGAGAAAACTTGGCTCTTTGTTCTAACTAGGTTGAGCCATTCCTGTTGGGAAAGCAAGTCTTTCTTTTGTTGTGTTTTCTTTGTGCCACTTCCAAAGAAACCTCTTCATTCAGATGTTTCCCACCTCTCACCTGTTAACAAGGTGAAGTTTATACTTGCATCAACATGGTTCAGGTGGAATTTTGAGTTGCTGGAAGGAAATGACCTGCCTGCTGATGAAATGACAACTTTCTGTAATGGATAATTCCATTATCATCCTCTAAGTTAATTTTAAAGGAGCAATATCTGTCATTTATAATACAGTCTGTTTGATTAAAAACTTTTTCAGTGGAGGACATGAGTTTTGCTTCTGTCCTCTGAAAAGTACATCCATTTTTTAGCTTCAAGTCTGTGGTGTTCTCCTTCCACTCCCCCCACTGCTGACAGCGAAGAAAACCTGACAGTTGTACATTAGTGGAAAACAGCTAGTGACAAACTATTTTCCAAAACCAGCAAAGGAGCCTTTCTGTCTTTTATGTCCTAAAGTGATCTGCTTTAGAAGAAACAGGATTAGCCCTCACCTGAGAGGAGCTGCAGAGAAAGCTCATTTGAAATACTGAGGCATTAGATCTAGACAGTTTTTTCCTCCTTAGGAGGAAATGGTAGATGGTTTGTGGTTGATACATGACCATTTCAGTTCTTGAAACACTCAAGCACTATAGAAAGAAAACAGCATTCTCCAATTCTTTACTGCAAGTTTTTCTTTGTGGTCCTTTGGAAGTGTTTTGATCAATGTATTTGGCAACTGACCTACAACGGACTGCAGTGTCCTCTTGTATCCTGTATTTGTAGATAGCTCAAGCTTCTTTTGGGTCTGCTATGTGAAAATAAAACAAGTTGCTTCAAAAGAAGTAGAACTAATAAAATTTGGCTTTTACAATTTTTGTGTGTGTTTGGGGTTTCTTCCCTCTGTATTCACCTTAATGCCATATCTCCTCTGAGTTCCTGCCTTCCCTGTGCCCAGCTCTCTTCTACATCATGTATGCTGTCCTACTCCCTGTGTCCCTACACCACCATCCTGGCTCAGCACATTGTGCCTTTATATTCCCTGGTTACTAGTGAGGCGAGAAATAATACCATACTATGGATTTAAGTTACAAATACGTTGATTAGCCAATCAGTAGCCCTAGCATGACTGTTTACTTTATGCTACAATCTCTTCCTTAGTAGGATTATTAATTTTGGAATCGTTGGTGTTCATGATACTTAGAGATGGCCTTTTTTCTTTTGAGTCTCTGTCCTTCCATCAGATGTGGTGGTAATCAGTCAATGGATTTTATGTTTGAACTTTTCATCAGAAAGTTTGTAAAAAAACCAGTAGTGCTTTTCTTAGCAAACTGAATTACTTGCATGTCTTTTTCTCTTCCTCCCTACCATGTTTGCGTAGATCCATATTGTTATGACTGTCTGCAACAGTCAAAGGGCAAGTGATTAGGAGGCAGTATGCAAAAGCATGAATATATAGTCATGTCTGTGTACATAACTGGTACATATATGACTTGTTCACATTTATCATGTTTTTTAGCCTATCTCTTGTGTTTAGAACACCACTCCTTGTCATATGAAACCATATTGTCACTATACCCTGTGGTCCAGTAGTTTATTAGGCTTCTAAGATCAAGGAAGGTTAGAGAGACCTATAGAGGTTTTCTTATTGTTATTTTCAAATTATCTGTAGATCTGCATATCTAAATCTCTTGGTTAGACAAGGGTCAGCTGGAAAAAAATAAACACCCCTGCTTCCATCTTTCTGAAGTTGATAAAACTGTTGTCCCCATTATATAATACATGTCAGTCTCAGCAAAATTGCTTCCTATTGCAGAATACTTGGTATTGACACTCATACGCAGTAATATTTATTTGTATTCTTAAATTATCAAAAATTTGATTCAGTCTAAATGCTTGGGTGGTTAAAACAGTAGCTTTGAACTTTCATTGTGGGACCTGCTAAAAATCAAAGTTGATTATGTTTAATGCCTTGGGCATTACCTCAGCTGTTTCTCATAGAGTCATGTTTAGCCTTTGTGCTTATTTTGAATGTGTAAAGTAATGGTCCGATTTTAGTTACGGTGCACTTCCACTTAAGCAACTGGTAGGTGGATCTGTATGTTTGCCTCTGTTCTGCTTTACCTGTCACTGCAATTGGGAATTTATGGAAACCAGATTGAAGGCTACTGATACTGCATTATGCACACCATTTTTTTGACATTTGATCCACATCATGTTTAGTAAATAGACTATATACAGCCCAGCAGTTAAGAGAGCTCCATCACATCTGAGGAAACTGCTTTCTTTTGGAAGATAGACATCTGCTCCCTTAATAGAAATACCTTCAGTCATGAAAGACAACTGACTAGAAGTGTGGCCAGTTGAAGAGATTTGTTTAACTGGCTTTTTCAGTACACTCAAAGGAAAGGGGATGTCATCCTCACTGTAGCCACAATAGCTCTTTTGGTCCTATGTGCACTTATTGACAACAAATTCAATTTGCTTCTCCCTATACATATTTTTGTGCTTTATTGCTTTTGTCTTAGCACTGTATTTAGATGCACTTCAGTTACTCCAGTTTTTTAATATTTCTGTTGGCATTGTAATTCACAGAAACCTTGCAGATATTTATGGTTCTTTGCAAAGTTAGATCAGTTTCATGTAATAGTTTCCTCTGTGACCTGCCTGTAATTTAAACTCCTTAGAATTCAGTCAGAAGGTTTGATAGAATTTTGATACAATTGGGAGAGCAAACATTTAAAAAATTCCAGTCCTAAAGCTTATCAAATTATTTGAACTTTTGACTTTGCTTTATTATATACATTTGTAACAGTAAATGGTCTGTTTGGGATTATCAGCATTACTTGAAAAAATGTGTTCTATGCAGAAGTTATCAGGGTTTGCATAGGTGGTTTGGTAATCAACTAATAATACTGGTTCCACAAAATTCCTATTCTTGTCTCCAACTGTTTGCAGCTACTGAATATAGTTCCAGGATTTATCATCCTTCTGTTTTTTATTTATTATTGCATAACTGCAAGCAAATGTAAATAAAACTCAGGTATCCCTTTGGATCTCAGTCAAATTCTGGTTTGAACAGAGTGATTGGGATAGTTTTGTACTTTTATTACAGCAGTTGGGACTACAGCTTAGAGTTTCTAGGTTTATATGCCTTTCCAGATCACTCATTGAGTTGCATATATCAAATAAATTACTACTTTTCATATCATCTACCAGCTTTACAATACACAACTATTTAGCAGTGCGGGCCCAAGGAAGTCATTATTGGATATTCTCACTTCTGTAGGTATTCATTATAGAACAAATTCTACTACATAAAGCAGAAGGCATCATCTCATGCAGTTTATGGCACCCCTCATTCTATGGAAGTTACAAACCTTTATTTATTCATTCACTGCTGAAATGTAATATGCAGTGTTCCTAGTCTTATTTTTAGTACAGTCCAACACTGAACACTTAAAAGTGATACCAATGAGAACTAGAATTTGGGGATGCTTAACTTTTTTTTTCTAAATGTGTCACCCATCTTTGCTTCATTAAAGTGGACAGGTTTTGCCCTAGATTCTCTGATAGAAAATTAGAAACAAAGTTTTTAAGCTCTTTCTCTCAAAAATGACTTGAATTAAGAACTTAAATATATGACACTTAAAAACATGGTGATAATGTCTTACTACATAAGCTATAGGTAAGAATGTATTTATGCATACAGGAAGGCCTTATCTTCCCTTTTACAGTGACCCTTCGGTACAGCAGCATTAATACTGAAGGGACAATACAACATAGGAATGACAGAATTAAATAAGCCATTTAAAGGGAATGCCCTCTGTTGCAGGTTATCCTGAATGCGGAAGAGGTTTCACATTTAAATATCTGATTTTAATTTCTAAATAGATTTAACATTACTGAACAACTCTGTACACCTTTTTTTCTCAGTGGTTGGATTTCAGATCCAGAAATGTTCTATGAAATAAATGTTCCCTTGTTTGAATCTGAAGTTGTTTTCTGTAGGAGGAGGCAGGATGTTCAGATTCAGTGGGGTGCCAGTTTAGTAATTTTGTTCAAAGTGCATGGTGAGAATAATCTTTCTCCTAAAATGAAGCACAAGGATAAGTAATAACTTTTTATGCATGATAAGCATCAAAAATACGAGCCTGCTGGTCTCTGCTTTTCATTTTTCTTTACCTTTGTCTTTCAGTCAGAGCCTCCTGCAGTGTGCACACAATGTGATCAATAACTCAATAACTTTTTTCATGCAGTAATTATCTCTATGTGGTATTATCTGAACACTGTTTTTCTTTATTACCCAAAAGATGCAGGAGATATTTATATAACCAGCTGATCCCATTTTGGATGAAGCTTCTTCACGACAGCAGGAGAAAGTTTGTTTAAATAGCCTCTTTAACAAATGCTGTATGGAAAGCTTACCAGGCAGTACTTTTCTTCTAAGGGGAAAATTATTCTAAACACTCTTTTGCACTTAATACTTTATATTTAATTAAGCACAAAGTAAATGGAAGTGTCCTGTAAATTAGCAGAGTTTTAAGCAATTATGCTGAGTGTCTTTTAATAAAAAAGCCTTTCAGAAAATAGGTACATGTGTTCTGAAGTTCCCAGATGATGACTGCACTACTGATTTTTCAGATTTATCTTAAAAAATAATGTTCCTATCTGTAATATGTTCTCATTTCATTGACTTCTAATTTTCACAGATCGAGATCTTACAGGAGTCACGGATGATGATTCCAGACTGCCAGCGCAGATTAGAAGTTGCACATGCAGATCTTACTCAACTACTAGTAAGTATAGCACCATAACCCACTGATCAAGAAATGCTGCTGTTGCTTCATGAACTTGGATAAGAATGCTTGTCTGCAGTACAATTGCAGCATATTGGAACTGGATTGAATTACTTTTTATAGGTCCCAAGACTAGCATCCTGTAACATACCAGTATTTCATTTTAGATGTCTTTGCAGACTTGGTCTTCAGTCTCTGAAAACTGTGTTAGAATATCTGAAGCTGTCTTTAATGGAGTGTACACTTAACATACACTGAAATACTGAACTGCTAGAATGGACTCTGAATTCCTGTGCTAGTTACATGCACCTGCTTTAGGTAGTTTTCTACATAATGCAGATGCATATAATATGTTTGTAGTGAACTGAAATAGTCAAAACACTTTGCTTACTACTTTTATTATGCTATGGACAAGAAACAACACAGCTGGGTCCTTGCTGAGTACTGCTTTATGTTTTATTAGTGAGGTGAGCACTATTGCCACATTTTAGGATATGAGTACCTGCAGGAGTAAATAGTATCTTGTACAAATAGATTCACTGAAACTATACTGAGTTTGGAGATCATCACATTTCTTATTTTAAAAGCTGCCTTCTCATCAAGAATTCAGCTACACATGTAAATGCTACTGTGAGGCTAAAAATACATACCATAAATTAAGCCCCAGACACATTTGATGGCTGAAATGCAAATCCCTTCTCAAAGGAAAACTCAGTATCCTCAGGTAGTATACCTCTACTGTAGTTTTCCAAAATAAATGCTCAGTACCTGGCAGGATTTAGGGTCCTTTTGTCATTCAGCTAGTTACTTAACAGTTAGCTGGTCTGGATTTCGGTGGCGTGCAGAAGCTATTGATCCATACAAGGTACTGTACAAACTTAAAACAAGGAATAGGAGGAATTACTATTGATGTTAAGAATTTGAAAGTCTTTAAGGGTTGTTTTCTGTGCTTAGCTCACCTTCAATGCTTTTATTAAAATCAACTGTATAGTAGTAGTAGTATGTTTTTTCAATTGTCAATCTGTTTAAGCTTCTTCCTAACAGTACTCTTGTTCCAAGGTTTGTTGTTACTGGTCCCAGTTACGCTGTCCTTGGTTTTAAATATTTAATGGAATAAAATAAAAAGTATGCATACATCCAGTGTACTCTCACATGACAGCCATTATCCTGGACCTTAAGTAGGACAAAAGACATTACCTGTTTTTTTGAGTCATGTAGAACTAGTGTTTTCAATATATCTGTTGTTTCATAGAATCACAGCATAGTTTGGGCTGGAAGGGACCTTTTAAAGATCATCTAGTTCCAGGCCCCCTGCCATGGGCAGGGACACCTTCTACTAGACCAGGTTGCTCAAAGCCCCGTCCAACCTGGCCTTGAACACTGCCAGGGAGGGGACATCCATAGCCTCTCTGGGCAACCTCTTCCAGGGTCTCACCACCCTCAACATAAAAAATTTCTTCCTTCTATCTATTTTGCATCTACCCTCTTTTAGTTTAAAACCATTACCCCTTGTCCTATCGCAACAGGCCCTACTAAAAAGTCCATCTCCATCTTTCTTACCAGCCCCCTTGAAGTACTGGAAGGCCGCTATAAGGTCTCCTTGAAGCTTTCTCTTCTCCAGGCTGAACAACCCCAACTCACTCAGCCTGTCCTCACAGGAGAGGTGTTCCATCCCTCTGATCATTTTTGTGGCCTCCTCTGGACCTGCTCCAACAGGTCCATGTCTTTCCTGTGCTGAGGACTCCAGAAATGGATGCAGTACTCCAGGTGGGGTCTCCTCCCCACCTGCTCACCTCCCTCAACCTGCTGGCCATGCTTCTTTTGATGCAGCCCAGGATACAGTTGGCTTTCTAGGCTGCAAGTGCACACTGACAGCCCATGTCCAGCTTTTTATCCATCAGTACCCCCAAGTCCTTCTCTGCAGGGCTGCTCTCAATCCCTTCATCCCCCAGCCTGTATTCATACTGGGGGTTACCCTGACCCAGGTGCAAGACCTTGCTCTTGGCCTTGCTGAACCTCATGAGGTTCATATGAGCCCACTCCTTGAGTTTGCCCAGGTCCCTCTGGATGGCATCCTGTCCCTCAAGCATGTGAGCTGCACTGCTCAGCTTGG
This sequence comes from Strix uralensis, assembly GCF_047716275.1. Classification (NCBI taxonomy): domain Eukaryota; kingdom Metazoa; phylum Chordata; class Aves; order Strigiformes; family Strigidae; genus Strix; species Strix uralensis. Next base: position 15,434,256 of record NC_134012.1, read on the forward strand.
TGTTACCTGCAAACTTGCTGAGGATGTGCTCGATCCCACTGTCTATGTTGTTGATGAAGATATTAAACAGTACTGGTCCCAGTACAGACCCCTGAGTGACACCACTTGTCACTGATCTCCATCCAGACATTGAACCATTAACCACTACCCTCTCAATGCAACCATCCAACCAATTCCTCATCCATTGAACAGTCCACCCATCAAATCCATGTCTCTCCGATGTAGAGAGAAGGATGTTGTGGGGGACCGTGTCAAAGGCCTTACAGAAGTCCAGATAGATGACATCTGTAGCTCTTCCCTTGTCCACTGATGTAGTCACTCCATCATAGAAGGCCACTAGGTTGGTCAGGCAGGACTTGCCCTTGGTGAAGCCATGCTGGCTGTCTCGAATCACCTCCCTGTCCTCCATGTGCCTCAGCACAGCTTCTAGGAGGATCTGTTCCATGATCTTCCCAGGCACAGAGGTGAGGCTGACAGGTCAGTACTTCCCAGGGTCCTCCTTTCTGCCCTTTTTAAAAATGAGCGCAATGTTTCCCTTTTTCCCATCACTGGGGAATTCACCTGACTGCTGTGACTATTCAAATATCATGGAGAGGGGCTTGGCAGCTACATCTGCCAATTCCCTCAGGACTCTGGCATGCATCTTGTCAGGTCCTGTAGACTTACATACATTAAGGTTCCTCAGGTGGTCACAAACCTGATCTTCTCTTACAGGGGGAGGGACTTTGCTCCCCCAGTCCCCGGCTTGAGGTCCATCCACTCAGGAGGTGTGGGAAGCAAGGCTGCCAGTGAAGACTGAGGCAAAAAAGTTGTTGAGTACCTCAGCCTTCTCCTTTTAATAGTTACATTCTTAAATTTAATCCTATGTCAATTATTTTCAAAGTACTCAAAAATTATTTTTTATTCCAGGAAAATGAAAAAGAATTGGAAGAAGCTGAAGAGTATAAAGAAGCACGTTCCATACTGGAGTCAGTGAAGCTGGAAGCCTAGAAGTTTTTCAGTACTCTCTTTATATGCATTAGCACTGGGTCCATTCCATACATTCATTTGACTATGGCTCTATTATTATTGTTGACTCGCTAAGGTTCCCTTTATGCAAATTAGCCTTTCTCTAACTGCCAAGATGTAACAAATAAAGGATATTCTGAAACATCTGTGTGTTCCATATTCAGGCAAAATAGAAATATTTCCAGTTAACCTCAATTACAAAAAGGAAAAAAAATAAACCCAGCTTAATGTAAGGATAATAATCTAACAGCTAATATACAGAATATAATCTCAACAATTCAGGCTAAGAAACAAAGTTTAGTTATATAAAGAACGTGAGGGACCGACAAATACTTTAGAATGAATTAGCATCGTAGAATGGTTTGGGTTGGAAGAGACCTTAAAGATTCACCTAGTTCCAACCCCCCTGCCACATGGGCTTTAGAAGCACCATATATCTGAAGTAATTTCAAGCCATTGTAGCATAGCCATCTGTACTGAAAGAGGAGATGGACTAAATGACCCTTCAAAGTCACTCATCTTTTTCCCATGAAGCAATTTATCTGTAATTTTATCAAGTATGTACTCCTTGTTTATCTTTGAGCCCAAAATAGAATTAAGGGCTGATTCCAAATCTTTCTCAGTTTGCCTGGGGTTGATTCATAGAGCCCAGTTCACGCATTTACCATTGATCAAAGTTCTGTTACTTTTTCAAGAAACAGTATTTAGCAGCTGACTAGTACCATGGATCTGCTGGTAAGAGTTCTGGACTGTGCTTTTCCTGAAAGCACCTTGGCCTAAAAGTGAGTGAGTCTTTTCAAACAAACCTCAAACCCCAGAGATGAAAGAGAACTAATGGGTAATAGAAGAATGCTTGATCTGGAAGACCACTGAAACATCATGTACAAAAGCTGTGGTGCTTTCAGAATAGCTTCTCTGAGCAGCAAACAGTAAGCTCTGCTGATGAAGAAGAAAGCTTTCTACATTAAAGAAAGATTTTTGCATTTAAGGAAGATTCTTCACTGTGAGGGTGGTGAGACCCTGGAAGAGGTTGCCCAGAGAGGCTGTGGATGTCCCCTCCCTGGCAGTGTTCAAGGCCAGGTTGGACGGGGCTTTGAGCAACCTGGTCTAGTGGAAGGTGTCCACGGGCAGGGACCATGGAAGAGACCAACCCAAACCATTCTATGGTTCTATGATTACAGCATCACACACAAGTGTTTTGTGCTTGGGATTGCCCTGACCCATGTGCAGGTCCTTGCACTTGGCCTTGTTGAACTTCACGAGGTTTGCACAGACCCATCTCTCAAGCCTGTCCAGGTCCCTCTGGATGCCATCCCTTCCCTCCAGCGTGTCAACCACACCACGCAGCTTGATGCCATCAGCAAACTTGCCAAGGGTGAACTCGATCCCACTGTCCGTGTTGCCAACAAAGATGTTAAACAGCGCCGGTCCCAACACTGGCCCCTGAGGAACACCACTTGTCACTGCTGTCCACTTGGGCATCGAGCCATTGACCACAACTCTTTGAGTGTAACCATCCAGCCAATTCCTTATGCACCGAGTGGTCCATCCATCATATCTGGGTCTCTCCAATTTAGAGACAAGGGTGTTATGCAGGACAGTGTCAAAAACTTTGCACGGGTCCAGGTAGATGATGTCAGTTGCTCTTCCCTTATCCACTAGCGCTCTAACCGTGTCGTAGAAGGCCACCAAATTTGTCAGGCACAGTTTGCCCTTAGTGAAACCATGCTGGCTGTCACCAATCACCTCTGGTTTCATAAGAGTACATGCATACTTTCTTACCAGCATTGTGTCCTAGGTGTGTAACTGCTGAACAGACACTGAACTGGGGTTCACAGCACAAATAAACTGCTACTGAGCAGAATCTGTCTTTTTACTCACTCCAGCCAGCTAAGACTGTGGACCTTCACCAGGAAAGGTAGCCAGAGTAGACAAAGCAGATTACATGTCTTAGCTAACCAGCTGCAGTCATCTCAACAGCAACTCTGTGCTTGTGGCCATCGCATGGAATGTGGTGAATAAGTGCTGAGCTGAAAAGGAGGTGTGGGGAGTATGTTCATACCTAAAAGTACTTCTCGTCTCCAGATGCCTCTGAAAGTGTCTAACTTCTGAGGGGACAGCAGCATGATACCTGTAAAAACTGTAACAAAAAATTGTGACAAGGCAGCAATAACATAGGGCCAGCCCCTGAAGGGTGGATTGGTAGAGCCATGCAGATAACGCATGCTAGCAGAACAGTTGATCCAGTGACATAATGCAGGTGACTGCATTTTTCCAGCAGTGCTCTGAGTGACCAGATGCACATTATTCATAAAAAAGATTATTTTTGTTGACAAAACATCATTTAGACTGGATCCAAGTTCCATAGCAAAGTAAAATGCAGAAAATCATAAACAATAGTATTGTTACTACCCTCCCAGATCCCAAACTCAAAAGGCAGTAGCACATCAATTAATACCGTGTTATTTCTGATTTTAAAGTTATCTACTCTTTTTGGAGATACATAGTCTGCATTAGCAGACACAAGAGACCATTCCAAAAAAGAAAAATCCTGTGGGCAACATTTTTTACCTCCATTCTTTCTGAACCTTGTCACTAGATTTACTGATGCCTTTCAAAGTCTACCTAAGACAGACAAGCTGTATTTACCTTTCCATATGATGATATATGTTAATTTATCACTCGGTCTTCATGCTGCACTCTTATAATTAATGCATTTTTTACACCCTGGACAGAGGTACTATCCTTTCAATTATGCTTCTCTTGCTGGCAGAATATGTTTAAGAAGTTTCTCAATTACTTGCCAGTTGAACAAAGCATTTGTTTTACTGAGAGGTCATAGCAGAACAGGAGTCCACATTACACCCTGACTGAAGAAACAAAAGAGGTGATTTGAGAAGACAGACTGAAGATAAAAATTTGAAAGTTATCATTGTAAGTTCTGTGCCCACTGCTCTGATCATGTGTTTCCTAGTTAGTACCTCCTTTTAAGTTCACCCTTGCACAGTTAAGTTTCTTACCTTTTGATTCAGAATATCTGAAATACAACTACAGAACAAACTGGGTACCTTCACCTAGAAACTAATTCTTAAGCCCTCAGTTGTACTGTATAATCAAAACTGTAAGTAGTGTCAAAACTCTGTCGTCTAATTTAAAATCCTTCCTTCACTTGAAAAACTTCCACAACACTCAGGTAATTTCTTATAACTGGCTAATTTACAGGCCAGTTGATTTTGTTATGTTACTATAAATGTTTTAATTAATACAAACCATTTTCTCACCCAGCAATAATTTCCCAAGGATTCTTTGAAGGTAAGTTTCTTATATTCATAAAAGTAACGGTAATTCTAAAACAATGTTTCTGACAGGCCTCCAATATAACATATCTCAAAATAAAGTCCCTCAAAATAGTCTGCATGAAAAGCAAGCCTTGCAATTTATTAGCACCATCTTTTGGGTTGTTGTTTTATGGTGTTTATGTTCTGGGAGCAAGATCCAGGAAAAGAACTTATATTTTCTTCTGAAAACCACAGGTTGTACTTGGAATACCCAAGAAGAGGATTCAAGAAACATCCGTGCTTCAGCACAAACCATAGGAAGCATACCATTAAGCCACAAATCCCTTCCTCACCCCTATTTTTCCAGCTCTAATTTCAATAATTAAGCTGCATCTCTGTCTGGGATTTGCAACCCTGAACCTCTGCTTAGAGTCCCATGTCTGTGTCAGTTATTTCTTCTGAAGCGCAAGCAGAGGAAAGAGCTGCCACTGCATCCTTTTACCCTTTTATTTGTTAGCCAAACAGGTACTGCTTCCTTGAAATATGGAAATCTGTTCTTACAATTGGCCATACTAGAGACCAAGCAACACCACAAATAAGACAACTGAAATTTTATACTAAAAAAAATTTTGAATTACTAAAGTAGTATGGGGAGCAGGGGAAAGCACAATCTGGTCCAAAAGCACTTGCACAAGGAGCATCTCTATGTACCTTGTCATTTATGGCCATAGCTTACTAGCATAAAAGGAAGAGACAGAATAATGTATTTTTTTCAAATCAAAATATTGCTTATTGAGTTGAATTAGCTGAATTCCACTAAGATCACACAGCATAGGTTAAAAGGAGATTTATCCACTGAAACAGTTTCAGAAGGGACAGTGTGTATCAGGTCCAACACTTAACATCCAACAGAATAAGCCTACCCTGTAGGCACATAATTAGCTACAAAAAAGGACTACAAGTTACATCTTCAGGCTCCAACATCCTTTAAGAGGAGGGAAGAGCCAACTGTACATAGATATTTTGGGTTAAATCCACAAGAAGAATAAAGGTGGTACAACAACATCCCTTTTAGAAGCACTGCTAAACACCTGAGGTAGGAAAAGAGGACTGCAGAGCACAGAACCAATTAGCGCGTGCGACTGAATCCAAGGGCAAGCATTTCATAGATGTCTAATGCTCATGGATCTGCAGAATATAATGTATCCTGTGCTACAAACACTTGCAACATGCTCTGTCATATTTTGACTTTCAGGCAAGGAAAAGTTTGGGCTTTCAGAATGGCATTCACAAAAGGCAATAAACCAAGCAAGAAGTTTCTAGCCAGCAGGAAATGTAAAGATTAGGAGCAGGAAAAGAAAGGCATTATCCACCATCTAGAAGACCTGTTTTCAAATCCTTTCTGCTTAACCTGAAGCAGAGTCTTGAATACAGATCTGCCAGTTTAAAAAAACAAACAAACAAAACCACAAAAAAAAAACCCAAAACACCCAAAAAACACCACACACAGAGCTGCTCTATTTCCTCAGAATAACAATACTGTTTTGGCAACCCACCTCCTCCACCTCTGGTAAAAGCCTTCATCTCTGAGCTGCATTTGATATCCTATACTGCTCTTAACACTGGCTGAACTGGCTTTAAAAGCCCAGGCTGAGACCTCTCCCACCAAATATCCAGCAGCCACAGTTCAAAACATTCTCTTGGGGTGGGGAGCGGTGGGGGCAAAGAAATGAAAAAAAAGAATTCAGGTCCTTGGTCTAACTTAAGCCAGAAGAGGGGTTCAGATCAAGGAAAATGCTTAACTACTGGGCAATACCTGCCACTCATTCCTAACAGACTGGGGTCCTCAGCATTACATTAGTAGGATAGGTGGCTGTACAGCCTCTTAGACTAGGTAGTTACCAAGAATTTACTACTAAAATGGAATGGTCTCACCACCCCAAAAGGTGCAGTTCCATTCAACTGAACTGTATGGCAAAAAAGATGAAAGAGGAAGTGTGTGTATTTAATATGTGGGCAATAGAAGGCTGTTTCATATCTTGAAGGACAAGATTAGAAATCAAAGCGTTTCTGACAAACTGGAGAAAGTTTAGAAAATTGCATTTCATTAACAACATATTTAAAGAAGGCAAAATGCAAAATTTTACATGGCAGCAGAAATTATCTGCTGCACAAACACAGGAAAAGTTAAAAGCCAGACAGCATTTCTGAAAGAGATCTAAGGGTTTTACTGAATTATATGCTAAACACTAGCCTAGCTCACAAGACATGGGCAACAGCCCTTCCACTCTTCTTTGTATTAGTAAGGCTTCACCTAGAAGCATTATCACAGATAGAAGCCACAACTAAAGGAATGAACAAATAGGAAAAATTCAGAAGAAAAAAGTGAAAACTACCAAGAAGACTGAAAAACATTCTCTGAGAAAGATGGAACAAATCCTAACATTTTAGCCTGGAGAATACTGAGGGTGGTAATTGTAAATAGTCTTCAAGCATACACAAGATTATGGAGGAAAGGAATAAGCTTTTGCTTGGCAGAAAGAGTGAGATGCAATGAGCTTCAGTTACAGTGAGAAAAAAAAAAAAAAAGTCCAAAGTGTTCCTCCCTACTCAGAAACCACTAAGACAGAGCTCTGGAACAGACTTGCAAGGGAGGCTGTTGAGATGCATTCCTAGAGGTCTTTTCCTGACCAGGCAGCTCTGTCACTCATGCCACAGGGACGGCTGATCCTGCTTCATACTTACATATTAGCAAAAAGCATCTAAAGGTGGATGGAGCAACCGTCCTTCCCTCAGCAACACTCATCCTTTAGACTCACCCACTCACACAGGAATGTAAAAGGCAAGATTTGTGACACAGCTAAAGTGAACTACTCTGAATACTGTGAAGAGGTGATTGCCAGAGCCCCCTCAAAGGAGGGTATTTCAGTGATACATACCAGACCTTTCAGACCTTGCACTGCACGTTATAATGTAGTGCATTCAAAGAAGCTGAAAATGGTCCCCCTGAACCAAAGGACTAGATTATGATCCAAATGAAGTAATTTTGTCTGGCTTCTCACTTTCTATTCACATTTCTGAACACTCACCACTGATGTCATGACAAAAATACCTTAAATTCCCACTTGTCAGTGGTGGTTATTTTGTGCACAAACAACTTGTTCAGGCAAAGGTAAGAGGCCAGAAGTTTGGACTGAAGCTGGAAAATGAAGGATGGAGCTTGCAAGGCACTAGAAGTGAACTGTAGGGCCTGCTGGAAGCAACTGGGAGGGAAGCAGCAAATCCAGCTGAAAGTCTCATCCTTAGTACAGACTCAGTGCAGGACTACAAGCTTGAGGGAAAGGAGAAGGAAACATGCTGCTTATGGCCTAACCATCTTAACAGCCCTCCTCCACCTGATCACTCAGAGCACCCACTGTTTTTAAGGTCACCACAAACAGAAAACACAAAGGAGAACCACTTACTCGGTTCTCTTCCGTGTGCAATCTTGGCTATATTCTGTTATTATATATAAGAGGCCTCACAATAAATTCAAATGATGGGCTTAGGGCTTCAGAGTATACAGCAGAAGAGATGTGAAACTGACACCTTCCCCCAGTTTTTTAAACACATATTCAAACACACTGAAAAAAACAGCACTTGAACTTTGCAGATTACTTGCGTGCATGTCCTACTATCCAGCATTTCAGGGCAAATGTCACTGGAACTCAAAGTTCAGAACCTAGAACCATTCAGCATTAACATTACCTTTAACAGGAAGAAGGAAATCTTCAATTTTGCAACAGTTTTGTTTCCTTATTGTTCTGAAGTTCCTGGAGATGCTACATTAGATGGAAGGAAACCCAATGACCTACGGAAAGAGCCTCAATTAGTAAGGCTAACAGAAGCTGAATAGGTTGAAATTGGAAAAATAAGCACATTATTTATGTATCAATTACTACTTGCTCCCCACTTCAACAAAAGGAAATAAAATTTTCTCATCCTTCCTAACAATCCAGAGGCCTCCTCCTGCCCCATCATAATTAGTGGTAAATTTCACCACAGCTCTCCAGAAGCAATCAAAAAGGCTACCTAATTAAAAAAGTAATTAGTTTACATAGATAGATGTGAGTGGGTAGATTAGTTTACGAAAATAAAATGAAATTTCTCTGGATGCTTCTAGTGACTTGGCTTCCTGCTGTTTTACAGCTTCTACACATTTCCAAAGGAGTGGGTTAAAAATAAATTTTAAAAAGAGACTCCATTTTCAAATGAAGATGGCACCTTTCAAAACCAATTGATCAGATATGCCAATTTTATAATTTGTCCTCTGTTTTCAACACAGATGATAAACTTCATATTTCTGCATAAAAATCAATGCTTCCACAAAAGGACTAACATGTTATGTTTCACTCTCAGTCATTTACACAATACCTACCACAATGTCATCTAGGTGCCAAGCTGAACCAATGCTGAACCTGGAAAAGGAAGGCTTGAATGCTATCACCCAGCACACCACAGGATTTGTAAGAAGCCAGACAGCTCCTGATACCAGACCACACTAAGGGCTCTTTTCCTCAGTCATCCTGCTGCCAGCAGAAGCCAGGGGAAACACCCTGGGCATGAATGCAGTTTTCTCAGGATGAAGATCACTCCTCACACTCCTGTGTGCCAACTCCTGCAATTTCCCCAAATGCAGGAAACTCAACTGCATCACTGTGGTGACAGCAGGGAGCTGTATTTACTCTCTTGAGCTGGGGGACAGGTGGGAGACACAAAAGCCAGTAGCCAATGCTCAAGGGAAAAAGTGTAGAAGCAAGTATAACAGCAATACTTGATGAGAACTAGGAAGCCCTGCCAGGGAAATCAGTGAGTTAAGAAACTTCCTCCCTCAAAGGCTTTATCATGGCCAAAACCTATTGATAGGCCTCACCTCCATAAATGCATCAAATACTATTTGTCACCTTCAAAAAAAATTGCAATAAAAACTAACCAGCACAAGAGAGCAAGCTGCCTTCTAAACAGTGTGAAAAAAACAAACAAAAACTAAACTGTACTCTTAGTTGAGCAAATTAAATGGCTGTAAACTTCAGTTTTATACTCCTTTAAATTAAGAAGGTATACATGAAACTGAAGTTTTAAACAGTGATATCAAAAAAGATACAACTACCTATACTGAATTCTTTAACCAATTTGTTTTTAAAGGACCCAGAGACCAACTCTCATTTTGTTTGCCTTTGCTATTTTTGGAGTGCTACACCTTGATTTGAGGAATATTGAGTTAACTGGACATTTCTGGCTAATGGGGGTTTGTGAGAACCCACACTGAAGACCTCTGAAATTCCATATGTACCCTCAGGCACAGTAGATATGGGGCGGGGGGGGGGGGGGGGGGGGGGGGGGGCGGGAAGCAGCTTTTGGAGTGATCAAAATAAAGCAATTTTCACATCAAAGCTAACAAACTTGAGATTACTTGGTCAACTAATTTTAAATCAGGAACTATCAGTATTATCTACACGCTATTCAGCAGCCTACATAAAGTGAGATGGTGAACCTAGTCCATTTCTGACTACATTGAGCTTTTACAGAGATAGCATCTAAAAAGCCATCACATTAGGCCCTCACTGTGCTGGGGCTGTACAAGTAAAAGAGAACAACAATCCAAGTGAATTTATGGTCTCAATGATCATGTGAACACATGAATGAGACATGCAAATACTTTTAAAAAAGGTAACCAAGAGTCTCAGCCAGGAGGAAACGATTGTGGCCACACCACTTGGCTACTACTGGAAATCAGTTTCTTTCCACAGACAGGCAGAGCTGAGACTGCATTAAACTGGAAGGAGGACAACCAGTTGGCTTTGAACTTAGCCCCTGTATAATAACAGCTACATGCAACAAAAGATATGGAAAAAAAATTTTTAAAACGCAGTCTTATAAGAACAAAGGACAGCTCGGAGAACAGAGGTGACAATTAAAATCCTGTAATATCATATGCAAATGGGACATTGCTAAACTATGAAGGGTTCCAAGGCAGGGTCATTTCTCCTGCGGGTAACAGAGGGGCAAGAAGGAAGAACCCATGTCCTAAATACTAGCCCCTTCAAAGGAGCCTAGAACTGAGCTGACATGGAAACTAAACTACTTTCCTATCACTAAACTATCTTCTTATCATTAAAAGTAGTACTTCCAGAGCAACATCAAGACACATCACAGAAATGGAGTCAAGGTAAGAAAGGTCAGACAGTTTTGCCAAGAATCTGCACATCCTGTGGATAAAGAGAAGATTCTAGTCCTTTCTGCACCAAACACATCACCTTTCAGAACAGCTCCTATTCATTTTTAATGACACGTGCAGGTGGAACTAGACCAACACTCTCTATTTAGACTTCCAAATATCAAACTTTACTCAAAAATTGCAACATCATCAGCTATGATCAAGAGCACTTCACAGCTGGCTTAACTTCAAAGAGATGTGCTACTCTTCATATAGAGGTCCTTCAGAAATAGACAATCTACTTTCAAGTTTTAGGTCTCCTTCATGAAGCTCAAACAGGAAAATATAAAGAATGTTCTGTAGCTTCACAGGCAGAAGGAAAACACACACACTGGCCAGATTCTTGATGAGCCAGACAAACTGTACTTTGTGTTAGAGTGATTACTAGGCAGAGCAGTAGACCACTATTGGTGCCAGGTTACCAATAGCACCACAGTTTCATTTTGTTGTTCTTCAGCAAATCAATTAGTCTCTCCAACCTTTAGTTCACTCTTCCACAAAAAAAAAACCACCCAACCCTAAGTGTTTTAAGTTTTGTTCTCCCAGTGGTGATGTCAGGATTATTTCAATTTAGTACTTCCATCCTCTGGTGAAAGTTGAGTGAACAAACTACACTTAACTGAAGAAGCAAGAAGTACTTTATCATTAAGAAATTTACACTCAAACACACAAGCTTCAGAACGTCTTGACAGTTGTACGTACAGAAGTAAATCATCCCAGGATATTTTAAGTACACAGTATGTTGTATTACAGGTAGCTAATACTGTTAACCACGCAGAAGCAATTATTCTCTTACAAGGCAAAAATCACACACATTGCAAGATTAACACATGAAAAGGTACTTTCAATCTTTAGCTGTTTTTTTAAAGTCTTCTGCACTAGAACTCAGGTTGTCAACGGTGGTAAATCTAACTGAAGTGCCCAAGTGGATAGGGCAGGATGAAGAGGAGTAAGAGCTGGAGAGCCTATTATCAGGTGGTTAGACTAACTATGGATGCACAAGAGTTGGGCTCCAGGCAGAGACTGAATCCAAATGTGCATTTCAAGCCAAAGAAAGAATCAGGCCCTACCTTCTGAAACCCAACAGCTGCCTAAAAGCGCATACACTGTGTACGTTGACATACAGCAGACTTTGCAATCCAGGATAAAGGCCTTATAAAGATGTCACCAGATGAAACATTCACCCCATCAGCTACTTTCTGAGCTACAACTAAGTGAGGGAAGTTTTACCAACACTTATATACAGACCAGCCTTATTTGAGCTCTTATTCCCACTAGGAATCTCAATAAGCAGTCCAAGGAGGCTGCTACTGTTTTCAAACATTGAGTTCAAAAAGGAACACACTTATTTTGACTGTATCGGGCTATTTTATCTCTGCCTCTCTAATTCTCCCCCTGCAGAGCAGGAGGAAGGCATACTTTGAAGACAGCACAGGAGAGAAGAGCAGTGACAGCTGGGAGCCATCTGAAGTAAAGAAGGCCATTTGCAGGAGGTTTCCTCCCCCAGCATGTCACCATCCCCTACACTAGGCTCTCTCTCCCACAGCCCCTCACTGCTTCATTAGCTGTAAATGATGAGGCTTAGGAAAGAAGCAGAACTTTATTAACATTCGGAAAGGCCAACATTGCACACAGAAACTCAATTTGCTGATCACCCCACATTGTGTTCTGGCTCCCTCCCCAATTTGGACACGTGACTTTCTCTCTAGTTCCTCACTCACAAAGAGTGGAAATTAATAATAACACCATCCTTGCCACCCTTGTCTCCAACACTGAAAAAGAAAACCCAGTACCTCCAGTTGAAAACTACTCTCACACTGCCCGTCTGAGTATGAAAAGGGCAGTAATTATGATGGAGTTGCTGGACTCACTGACCCAAAAGGCCTCTTACAGCCCAGTCTTACAAGATGCCACCACTGCCATCATATTCTGCCTTTTCTGTGGCTAGAAAGCTACACTCTTTCATGACATGACTCGCAGGTGTGCTTTCATGCAAGTTTACCCATCCAAGTAATAGCTACTATTCTAGGCTGAAAGTAACCCTCCTCGAGCAGACTCCATTTATGCCAGGTGAAGATAAACCTAGTCAGCCACTTACCACACTTGTGACATGCTATTGCTTCACTGTGTTGACTGGAAGCCTCTATTAATCTGATGAGTACAGTTCCCCCAGTGCTTGTCACTAAGGGATGAGGCACCTGCAGTCTGACCGGCAGCAATCATGAGCACATGCTGCTCTTTCAATAAGGGAGGCAAAGTTAGTTTCAGAACTCTAATAATTTCATGGCTGGTCACTACTCTACAGCTAAATAAAATACTTTTTCTGTTCAGTACTCCAGTCCCCAAACACACTATTCCTCTTAACACACAAAGTACTTTCTGCCCATTTCAAAATTTGATACCTTTTTCTCAACTGGACTATAAAGAAAAAAAGACTTTCGGTCCTGTAGCTTGCCTAGCAACAGAGGATACAAAATTCTGGGTGCCGAGTCTCAGCTCCCCTCATAGCATCCTGCTTACAGGGAACACGTACTATAGTTAACCTGTGCGTTCAGTTAAGAAGGGACAGCTAGGTTTAAACATGAAGAAATCCACAAGACGTACATTGAGGTTTGTATGATTCCCTGCTACAGCAGGAGCATGAGAAAACTATCCCACATTCATGACAACTTTAGGAGGCAGAGATACTTCTTTTTGCAGAATGTCATTTCAAACATTGTAAGCCATGACTGAAATAACAGCCACTGGCCAGACTAATCAGGAGGAGAGAGGCCTGCAGGCAGAGAAGTTTCTGCCTATGCAGAGAGGAGAATGCAGATTAAGCATCCATGGTAGAAGGTCTGAAAATGAAACCCAAACAGAAAGCTGAAAAAGAGTGGGTTTTGAGAATACATTTATTTACCTGTTTCCAGCCAGTAGCAGAGTCTCCTGAGAATCCTGATTTTTTTTTTTTCTCTAAACATGATCTGCAATTTCTTCCAACAGAGCAAATCATCCAAAACCACCCAAATGTGTTTTTCTAGAAGAAAAAAACCAAACAAACTACAATCTTAAGAGAGCTGTCCCTTAGGGCTAACGTGTTTATGGTCATAAACGTAAGTACTATCAATAGGATATCCTGAACTAGGGTCAGGCTGGTGCCGGAACATCTCCATCATTTTACAAAGTACCAAAATGGGAGACAAACATCACTGTTTCAGATGTATATGTAAACAGTTTAAACTACAAAACGCTCTACATACACAAATACACTGAAAACACAGAGGTAATAAAAAAACCCCCAACCTCACCATGGTAGAAGACCCAGGAGCCACCAGTGGTCCTGCAACTCTCTGCTCTCCCGCTGCGGAGCGCAGCCTGCCCACATTTTTTGCTAATGTCACACAGACCTTTTTCCTAATCAAGAAACTTGACCTTTACTGTCTATTGCAGGTATTGGGCTGAAAAGTGAAATGTTTTTGGTGATAATGAGAACAAAATGTAGATTCTATCTCCTCTTTAAGTTTCTGAGAGCATAAGCAAAGAAAGAAAAATACTGTGGCCTTTATTTTGTTTTAGTATTTCATATGCAAGCTGTTTTTCTTGATTAGATGACAAAAGACCAAGACTTGCCCAATTTTACACTATTAAAAACAAAACAAAAGCTGGGGGTGAAAGCAAAACAATGCTTTTCCCTTTGTCACACAGCATAGCCAGCATGTAATTTCCCTGGGGAACATGAGGCAGTCTATTATCCCACCGGCATCCCTTTTATTTTATGTAAAGATAGGGCTTTGCTCCCCAGCAGGCCTGTTCCCTCAGAGGGGCCATCATGCTCCCCGCCCCACCACACGCGCCCCGGCCCAGCCGTTAAGGGCAGCGCCCCCTCACCCAGCCCCACGCTGGAGCACCGCTGCTACCGCCAGTGGTTTCACTTGGGACCCTCCTCCTCCGGTACCTGCAGACCCCACCAAACCCCTCCACCTGCCACCTACCCCCTTCCCCACCGTCGCCCCCTCCGTCTTGTCCTGGGCCTGGGCCGACACCGCCTCCCGCCTCGTGGCGCCCAGCGCATGCACGGCAGGTGGCTGGAGGGGTGGCCATGTTGGCGGCGAGCGAGGGACAGAGCGGCCACCGCGGCACTCTTTTGTGGGCTAGATGTAATTAATTTTCCTAATTAGCCATTTTAGGTATAATCTGCGTTCCCTAACTCTGCCGTTCATCCCGATTTTGTTGCCTGGGGCGGCGGGGGGGGGCGGGCGAAGTTGACTTGTGTTCTAGCAGCTTTTACCTTTGTTTTTCATCACCTGGCTGGCGGGGCCGGACCGGGCCGGGCGCTGTCCACGGCCTCCCACAGCTCCCGCCCGCCCCGGGGACGGGTGCAGCTCCCCGGGGCGCCGGCCGTGGGGACTGCCGGGGGTGCCTGGCGAAGGA